>NC_138770.1:683920549-684018749 GCF_965119305.1 Pelophylax lessonae | reverse complement strand
AAAAGTGCCATCTCAAATTCTGAAATTATAATCAATAATTCTCATCCAATTAAAATCATTCTCCATGTAATTACCGAGTGCGGCATCGAGGTTACGCCATACTTCCCCGGCTTGGCTATAGAAATCCACTGACATACGTGGAGTGACAAGTCCTTCCATAGACTTCGCTGTTCTTTTCTCCATCGGTTCTAATTAGAGCTCGAGGGGCCGAATGTAAGCGGGTCATTTATTTTTTGCCGCTATCATCTGGGCCGGATGTTTTGTATTCATATTTCTGTGCATAATGCTTTTTTTTTGCCATAAAAAAAAATATAATAAGATGAGTGTTATAATCAGCGTGATAGAATACCTAGAGTTAGAAACTCACTTTAACCACTTCTGGACCGGAAGGATTTTCCCCCTTAACCACTTGCCGACCGCCGCACGAATATTTACGTCGACGGTCAGCCCCTCACAGGCAGAGCGATATAGGGCTACGTCGCTAGCCTGTGAGGGTCTAGGGAGTAAGCGCGCGCCGCCGGAGGCACGCTCCCGCTCCTGCGTGGTCATGGACCCCCCCGCGCGTGTGACCGGCGGACCCGAAGTTCCTAACACATTACCCAGTCCATACCAGTATAGATCGTAACACATTACCCAGCCCATACCAGTATAGATCCTAACACATTACCCAGTCCATACCAGTATAGATCCTAACATATTACTCAGTTCATATCAGTATAGATCCTAACACATTACCCAGTCCATACCAGTATAGATCCTAACACATTACCCAGTCCATACCAGTATAGATCCTAACACATTACTCAGTCCATATCAGTATAGATCCGAACACATTACCCAGTCCATACCAGTATAGATCCTAACACATTACCTAATCCATACCAGTATAGATCCTAACACATTACCCAGCCCATACCAGTATAGATCCTAACACATTACCCAGTCCATACCAGTATAGATCCTAACATATTACTCAGTTCATATCAGTATAGATCCTAACACATTACTCAGTCCATATCAGTATAGATCCTAACACATTACCCAGTCCATACCAGTATAGATCCTAACACATTACTCAGTCCATATCAGTATAGATCCGAACACATTACCCAGTCCATACCAGTATAGATCCTAACACATTACCTAATCCATACCAGTATAGATCCTAACACATTACCCAGTCCATATCATTATACAGTAGATCCTAACACATTACCCAGTCCATACCAGTATAGATCCTAACACATTACCCAGTCCATACCAGTATAGATCCTAACACATTACCCAGTCCATATCAGTATAGATCCTAACACATTACCCAGTTCATACCAGTATATATCTTAACACATTACCCAGTCCTTACCAGTAAAGATTCTAACACATTACCCAATCCATACAAGTAAATATCCTAACACATTACCCAGTCCATATCATTACAGATCCTAACACATTACCCAGTCCATACCAGTATAGATCCTAAGACATTACCCAGTCCATATCATTATAGACCCTAACACATTACCCAGTCCATACCAGTATAGATCCTAATGCATTACCCAGTCCATACCAGTATAGATCCTAACACATTATCCAGTCCATACCAGTATAGATCCTAACACATTACCCAGTCCATACCAGTATAGATCCTAACACATTACCCAGCCCATACCAGTACAGATCCAAACACATTACCCAATCCATACCAGTATAGATCCTAACACATTACCCAGTCCATACCAGTATAGTTCCTAACACATTACCCAGTCCATACCAGTATAGATCCTACTACATTAGCCAGTCCATACCAGTATAGATCCTAATACATTACCCAGTCCATACCAGTATAGATCCAAACACATTAGCCAGTCCATACCAGTATAGATCCAAACACATTACCCAGTCCATACCAGTATAGATCCTACTACATTACCCAGTCCATACAAGTATAGATCCTAACACATTACCCAGTCCATACCAGTATAGATATCCAGCATCATATTTTCCCCCACCGAGATCTGATGTATTTTCAAAGCTTTCCTTTAATTTTTATTTAGCAGTGTATATACATGTTTGGTAATTTTATTAAAAAAAAAAAAAACAATGAGGGTTTACAACCCCTTTACATAAAGTTTATTGCAGATCAGACAGTACAGGGGGAATAAAATCCAGCACATAAATGTTGATGCACTTCGGTCCCTAGGGGTCTTACTGATAATGTGAGTATCATTGATCTGTGGACCCCTTTTACAGGGCCGATGCTACCACTAGGCGAACTAGGCAGCCGCCTAGGGTGCACTGCCACCTAGGGCGCAGCCATGGCCAGTGCCACATTCCTCTCTTGTCACCTCCTCATCCCTGGTGGATGTCACATCTAAAGGGGGGGGGGCAGTGTGTACAGGAAGGGGGGTGTAGGGTTAAAGGGGGGCGGTGTGTATAGAAAGGGGGTTGTAGGGTTAAAGGGGGTCTAGCATTAAAGGGGGGGCAGTGTGTGCAGGAAGGGGGTGTAGCACTAAAGGAGGGCAGCGTGTGCAGGAAGGGGGTGTAGCGTTAAAGGGGGGCAGTGTGCAGAAAGGGGGGCAGTGTGTACAGTAAGGGGGTGTAGGGTTAAAGGGGGGCGATGTGTATAGGAAGGGGGTTGTAGGGTTAAATAGCATTAAAGGGGGGCAGTGTGTACAGGAAGGGGGTGTAGCACAAAAGGAGGGCAGCGTGTGCAGGAAGGGCGTGTAGCGTTAAAGGGGGGCAGTGTGTACAGGAAGGGAGGTGTAGGATTAAAGGAGGGCAGTGTGTACAGGAAGGGGGTGTAGCACTAAAGGAGGGCAGCGTGTGCAGAAGGGCGTGTAGCGTTAAAGGGGGGCAGTGTGCAGGAAGGGGGGCAGTGTGTACAGGAAGGGAGGTGTAGGATTAAAGGAGGGCAGTGTGTACAGAAAGAGGGGTGTAGAGTTAAGGGGGGGGGGCGCATTATTTGCAGGAAGGGGAGCAATAAGTACAGTTTTTATTTTGGAGGGGGGGGGGAGAGGGTGCAAGTAGCTGGTCTTGCCTAGGGTGCAAAATAATCAAGCACCGGCCCTGCCCTTTTACAATTTACTACTGCCCACTTGATAAGTATCGGGTGTTGAGGTCAGACGATCATGTTGAATTTATTATCAGGTGATCACTTTTATTTCTTGAACATTCCACTCTGTCTGCGATTGTGCAGGTTTTTTTTTTTTTTTTAACTTCCTTTTTTAATTAGAAAAGAAAAAAGAGAATTTCTGAATAAATGAAGGTTACAGAATAATGAGTGTTTAATTCTCGCCTGCACCTTCATGATACAAATCCTCCAATTTTTCAAAGCTCTTAATTATTTTTTAATGAAGAAGAAAATTAGTTAATCTTGTCAGGGCCAGACAGCGTACAAGTACTTCTTAAAAAAAGTTTGTCTGGTTCTAGTGCCGGCTGTGATGGTCAAAGTCAGAGCAAATTAAAGAGCTCAAATCTACTACGGATTTTGACAGAAAGTTGCAACCTCAAGTTGGGTGACCGATACATTCAAGGAAGGACCGGGACCCCGTCAGGGCTCTGTGTTAGTCTAAGGCAGGGGTCGGCAAGTCATCAATCCTGATCTACCAGTCGATATTGTTGGGCAAGTGGTTCGGACGGTACGTAAGTTCAGACCGGACATCGCCCATTCGGCGAACACCCGAATTTGTGGTGTGCTCATTGCAGGGGAGGACTGAGCCAGGGGGCAGGGGGGCAATTTCCCCCTGGGCCGCTCTAATGCCCCATAAAAAGGCTGCACTGCTTCTGCCACAGACATGCTTAAAGGATTCCTGGTGAAGAGAAGTAAAAAGTCCCCGCCACTGACCTACTGAGTGCGGGTTGAAGACAATGACAAAGCAGAGGCCATTTCCATGTCCTACTGGAGACTCGTCTGCCCTGGCCAGCCCCAACCAAACTGTCCCAGCTCCCCCCTACTGACCTCTGCTGGCCAGGTCGGGAAACCAAGATTCAGCCAGTAAATAAGAGAGTATCTGGAGCAGGGCTTCAGCTTGGAATGGGGGTCAGGAGGAGGATTTGGAGAGTGGGAGGGGGATGAGGGAAAGTGGGAGGGGGGCCGAGTCGCTGCACCACGGGCCTTTGGCTTGTACTTGCCCCCTGGGCCGAAAGTTGCCAGTCTGCCCCTGGCTCAGTGGGATGTTCGCCAGCTGAGCGCTCCACAATGCACAGTGCACAGTGCATTCTAAGCACAGTGAATAGCTGGTTGTTCAGGAGCAAGGCTGGGAACAACAGGTGAGTCATCAGCTGTCAACGGGTTTCCCCACTGACAGCTGAATAAAAAAAATATAAAAATGTAAAAAAAATGGTGGATTTGGTATGGATTTTAACCACTTAAGGACCGCCCTCCGCAGTTACACTGCGGCAGGGCGGCCCTCCTGCGCAAACCGACGTAGGTATACATCGGTCGTGCGCCTGCAGATATGGGGCAGAGGGGACTCCGATGCATGGGTCAGTCGGCTCCGATTGCCGCCTGACACCCGTGATCGCTCCCCGCTGAGAGAGAAGAACGGTCAGCTGTTGTAAACACATCTGACCGTTCTTCTCTCTGAAATGATCACAGAACTCCTGTGACCCTTCTATATAGGAACACAGGTCTCTATGATCATTCCACAAGCCCAACCCTCATACAGTTAGAAACACACCCCTAGGCTCACATTTAACCCCTTGATCACCCATAATGTTAACCCCTTCCCTGCCAGTGTCATTATTACAGCAACAGTGCATATTTTTTAGCACTGATTACTGTAGTAATGTCACTGGTACCCCCAAAAGTGTCAAAAATGTCAATTAGGGGTTCGATCTGTCTGCCGCAATGTCACAGTCCCACTAAAAATCGCAGATCACCGCCATTACTAGTAAAAAAAAACAATAAAAATTACATAAATCTTTCCCGTACTTGGTAAATTCAATCAAAATACGCTTATTGCGATTTTTTTGTTTACCAAAAATACGTAGCAAAAAACGAATTGGCCTAAAATGTTAAAAAATGTTGGTTTTAAATTTTTTATTTTTTTTTTGGGAATGTTATATAGCAGAAAGTGAAAAATATTGTTTTTTTTTTTTTTTTTCAGAATTGTCGCTCTTTTTTTGTTTATAGCGTAAAACATAAAGATCGCACACGTGATCAAATACCACCAAAAGAAAGCTCTGTTTGTGGGAAAGAAAGACATCAATTTTATTTGGGTACAGCATCGCACGACCGCACAATTGTCCATTAAAGTAACGCAGTGCCGAATCGCAAAATATGCCATGGTCATTAAGGGGGAAAATCTTCCGGTCCAGAAGTGGTTAAGAAGAACCCCACGCCAAAATAAAAAAGAAAATGTCATTGGGTCCCCCAAGATCTATACCAGTCCTCTACCTGAGCATGCATTTGTCTATTGCTGGCAATGGTACTTTATTGCCGGCAATTTAAAAGTCCTTTTTTTTTTAATATACGTCAGTTTTGGTTTTGCTGCAGCAGGTTCTATACATGGTACAGTTGCACCACTTTACATGCAGACTAAGGAGACCCCCCAGGCACTAAATTTAAATACATTTTTCATTTTAATTGCTTCACTTTAAGCTTTATTAACACCACTGCTCCTTTAAAAATGATCTTTTTAAAAAATAATTTTTGCATTGATACATGTCCCCCAGGGCAGTACCCAGGCCCCCATACTCCTTTTATGGCCCATTGCTTACATATAAGCCTTCAAAATGGGGACTTTTGATTTTTAAATTTCCGGTCCCATAGACCTTAATGAGGTTCGGGTCCGAACTTTTTCCATGTTCGAGAGTTCTAGTACGAACTGAACCGGGGGGGTGTGGGGCCCAACTTAAACATCTAACGTCTACGGGCAGCCAACAGGTAGATCAGGAGCACAGCCCTGCGTTGCTGGTCCTTCCCTTGTCTTCCCGGTCCTTTAGCTCCTTCAGCCCCCACCAACCCCCCTCATTGTAGAGCGGAGAGCTGGACATATCACAGTACTGGAAGCTGCCAGATTTAACTGTTCACATTAACCAGCAGGTGATTGGTTGATAGGAAGCTGGGTGGTCATAGCAACCAATCAACACTATAGGGAGGAATAACGTGAAGGGGGGCAGAGAGCACAGGACACTGCTGGGGGGGGGGGGGCACGGGACAATACAGTGGAGGGGATGTGATGGGAAGGGGATAGGGTGAAAGAATACACTACAGTTGGGAGGGTGATATGAAGGGGGGCAGAGGACACTGCTTTAGGGGGGCACACAACACTGCTATGGAGTGGGGGGGGGAATGGACACTACATGGGGGGTTGTAAAAGGGAACATAGGACACAATGGGGTGGGTGATGTGAAGGGGGAACAGGACACTACATGAGGGGGTTGTAAAGTGGGGCACAGGACACTATGGTGGGGGGGGGGTGATGTGAAGGGGGCACAGGACACTGCATTTGGAGGGCACATAACACTGTTATGGAGAAGACACTACAGTGGGGGTGAAGTGAAGGGGGGCAGAGGACACTGCCATGGGGGGGGGGGGGGGTGGGGCAGGACAGGAAGGAGAAAGTACTGTATGGGGGGGTAGAGGGGAAGAGACTACAGTGGGGGAGGATGATGTGAAGGAGAGCAGAGATCACTATTGTGGGTGGGGTAGCAGGACAATATGCTATGTTTTCATTGGGGGCTTTAACGTTTTTTTTTTTGTTTTTTTTAGGGGGCCCCCCTCCGTACACTGGGATATTTGAATTCCTCTATGTTGTCCAGGTAGATCTCTGAAAGGTTCCTACCTCTGGTTTAACCACTTGCCGACCAGCCACCGCAGATATATGGCAGCAGGTCGGCAGGCTCCCGTGAATCGCTGTACCTGTATGGCGCCTTGCGGGTGCAATCATGGGGGCATGCGTGTGCCCCTTCAGCAGCGGGAAAGCTGATCTGCGGGGTCGGTGGCCGCGATTGCCCCTGGGCACCTGCAATTGCTCCCCGTGGAGACAGAACGGCCGTCTGCTGTTGTAAACACAGCAAACCGTTGTTCTGTCATCAATCAACACAGGGCTCCTGTGATCCTCCTATTTAGAAATACAGGTCCCTCTGTTGATTCCATAAGCCCCCCCACATTCAGAAAACACCCCCTAGACATACATTAAACCCCTTGATCGCCCCTGATGTTAACCCCTACCCTGCCAGTGTCATTAGTACAGTAACAGCTCATATGTCACAAATACAGCTGCAAGAAAAAGTATGTGAACCCTTTGGAATGCAGAGTCCTGGGGAGATCAGATATAGTGAATAGGGATGATTGAACTTTTCAAAAGTTCGGTTCGGCCAGAACATCCGAACTTCCCGAAAGTTCGGCCCAGATTTCAGAACCCCATTGAAATCAATGGGACCCGAACTTCGGTAATCAAAAAAACACCATTTTGAAGCCCTAAAACCCAATAAATGCCCCTAAAAAGTGCCTAGGCTTCTGGGTCATGCCCCAGGGACTATTAATCACACAAAAAAGGTTCTTAAAAATTGTCATTTTTGATAGAGAGCCAATTATTGAAAAAATAAAAATAAATAAAAATTTGGATTTAGTATCTGGGGGGTCTAAAAAGTGTACCTGTGAAGTTTCAGCTCTGTAGCATGTCCAGAACCAGAAAAAAAAAGATAGTTTGTATTAGGTCACTTATAGAACAGGGATATGGGATATGCAATTAATTTTCTCCCATTATTGTCACAAATACGGATACTTCTAGAAAAATGGAACAAGGGCTTACACTCCTGGTTCGGGAGATGTAATCTTCTTAAGATGTGTATTCTCCCAAAAATTTTATTTTTGTTTCAAGCATTACCGATTGTGGTTCCAGCAGCCTTTTCTAGGAAAGTCCATTCATTATTTATAAGATTTGTATGGTCCAACAAGAAATCTCGTATAGCTCGCAATCAACTTATACTGCCTAAGGAGTTAGGGGGATTGGCACTCCCCGACGTTTTAAAATACTATCAGGCAGCCCATCTAAGCAGATGGATAGATTGGCGGCGACATACCCATCTTAAGTTGTGGATACAAATTGAGCAACAACAGAGTGATTGCAATCTAGGAGGTGCACCTTGGTGTCATAGGTATCTCTCCCGGGAAACTTTGAAGCATCCCACAATTGGGGCGATAGTACGGGTGGCATTCACTAATATAAAACAGACACAGTTGACTACTGCAAATTCCCCGCTGCTCCCAGTTATAGGAAACCCTGCTTTCTCTCCAGGGATAACGGATCGCCCATTACGAGAATTGGGAAATAGAGGGCTTTATCAAGTATCTCATTTTGTATGTGAAAACAAGTGGCCTACCCTTATGCAACTGACTAATGAACAGGGGCAATTCCGTTTACCCTTTTGGAATGCAGTACAGTTGTTACATTTTTTACGTACCTTACCACTTCCGGAAACATTTGATAGAAATCTTTCGTGCTTTGAGGAATACTGTTCAGGTAGTGAGGTCCTAACCCACCCTCTATCTAGAGTCTATGACCTATTGTTAAGGACTTCAGAAAATGCACGGTTATCATGCTTAGATAAGTGGGAAAGGGATTTGAATCGTACATTTACACAGAAACAGGAGCAGGTTATGTATAATCTTGCACTGAAAATTCCTGTCTGTACCACAACCCAAGAAACCAATTATAAAATTTTGGTAAGATGGTACCGTGTCCCTTCTCTCTTCTCCATAAATACTACTCACATGTCTCAGATAGCTGCTGGAGATGTGGAGAAGAGTCGGGAACACTCCTACATATTTTTTGGCCCCAAACTAAGAGAATTTTGGGAGGCTGTCCGAGAACTGGCACATGAATTTACAGACTTTGAGATTCCAATGGACCCAGCTCTGTTTCTATTGCATGTTTCGGATACCCCTATGAGAGGATATAAAACGTCAGTTGTATATCATATATTAAATGCAGCCAAATCATGCATTCCACTGAGATGGAAATCTCAGTCACCACCTACTATTAGGGACTGTATATGTAAAATTGAAGATACTAACAAAATGGAAGACTTACGATTCACAAGACTACATAAAAAAGGAATGTATGAGAAGACTTGGGGCTCTTGGAACTCCTTCATCCTCTCAGAGAGAGGACGAAACATGCTTAGTCAGGGGAAGGCTCAAGTCTGAAATCTACAGGCGGGTGCATGGGAGAATAACAATTTGCATATCTATAACCCCCTTCCCCATTAAATGGGGTTCGGGGTGTCTCCTTTTTTTTTTTTTTCTTTTCTATCTCTCTTTTCTTGCCTTTTTTTTTTTTTTTTCTATTATAAAGGGGAGGGGAGGATGGGGGGGGGGTGGAGGGGAAAGAAGGGAAGAAAAAAGAGGAAAAAAGGAGGAGAGAAAAAGGAAGGCATAATGAACAATATTATCAATGCAGGAATTATATAGCTTATTCTATTATTTTTGAAAATTTGGTATGTCAGACTGCATAATGAATATCCTGCTGATATAGATATACTGTTATTGAGCGTTTATATGCCTATCTTCTGTTTTTGTTTCTGAGAGAGACATGACTGATTGTTGATGACTATGTATTGATGTAATTACTTTGATGTGAAATGTCAGTTTCTTTTTGTTTTTGTTTTTCTCTTTCTTGAATGAATAAATAAAATATAAAAAAAAAAAAGAACAGGGATATGGCTTCGCTATTTTCACACCTTGCCGGTTTAGTAGCAGGCTTTTTTTGGGCATTTTTTGGGGTCTTTTGAGGCAGGCAAAACATCTGTACTTGTGTATAGGGGTATATATACACACATACTTATATGTATATATAGATCTAGACATATATAGGTGTGATAGTAGCAGAAATATATGCTTGCACTAATTAAATAATTAACACTAATATGGCTCCGCTCCTATCACACCTATATATGTGTAAGTGTAAAAATACATACAAGAATGTGTGTATATATACCCCTATACACAAGTTCAGATGTTTTGCCTGCCTCCAAAAACCCCCAAAAAATGCCTGCAACAACACACCTGGGCGTTTTTTTGGCGCTAGCGTTTTTTTGGGCATTTTTTTGGGCGTCTTTGGAAGCAGGCAAAACATCTGAACTTGTGTATAGGGGTATATATACACACATACTTATGTGTTTATATACACCTAGACATATATAGGTGTGATAGTAGCAGAAATATATGCTTGCGCTAATGAAATAATTAACACTAATATGGCTCCGCTCCTATCACACCTATATATGTGTAAGTGTAAAAATACATATAAGTATGTGTGTATATACACCCCTATACACAAGTTCAGATGTTTTGCCTGCTTCCAAAGACGCCCAAAAAAATGCCCATAAAAACGCTAGCGCCAAAAAAAAAAAACGCCCAGGTGTGTTGTTGCAGGAATTTTTTTGGGGTCTTTGGAGGCAGGCAAAACATCTGAACTTGTGTATAGGGGAATATATACACACATACTTATATGTATTTTTACACCTACACATATATAGGTGTGATAGGAGCAGAGCCATATTAGTGTTAATTATTTCATTAGCGCAAGCATATATTTCTGCTACTATCACACCTATATATGTCTAGGTGTATATATACATATAAGTATGTGTGTATATATACCCCTATACACAAGTTCAGATGTTTTGCCTTCTTCCAAAGACGCCCAAAAAAATGCCCAAAAAAACGCTAGCGTCAAAAAAAAAAAAAAACGCCCAGGTGTGTTGTTGCAGGCATTTTTTTGGGGTCTTTGGAGGCAGGCAAAACATCTGAACTTGTGTATAGGGGAATATATACACACATACTTATATGTATTTTTACACCTACACATATCTAGGTGTGATAGGAGCGGAGCCATATTAGTGTTAATTATTTCATTAGCGCAAGCATATATTTCTGCTACTATCACACCTATATATGTCTAGGTGTATATATACATATAAGTATGTGTGTATATATACCCCTATACACAAGTTCAGATGTTTTGCCTGCTTCCAAAGACGCCCAAAAAAATGCCCAAAAAAACGCTAGCGTCAAAAAAAAAAAAAAACGCCCAGGTGTGTTGTTGCAGGCATTTTTTTGGGGTCTTTGGAGGCAGGCAAAACATCTGAACTTCTGTATAGGTATATATATATACACACATGTTATATGTATTTATACACTTACACATATATAGGTGTGATAGGAGCGGAGCCATATTAGTGTTAATTTTTTAATTAGCGCAAGCATAGATTTCTGCTACTATCACACCTATATATGTCTAGGTGTATATATACATATAAGTATGTGTGTATATATACCCCTATACACAAGTTCAGATGTCATGCATGACTCCAAACTTGTCCTAAAAAAAGCCCTATAAACGCCTGCAGCCAAAAAGCAGGCTGACAGGCGAGAAGCCATATCGCTGCTCTTTAAGTGACTTAATAGAAACGAACTTGTTTCTATTGCGGTCACCCTGACATGGAAGGGTTTGGTCACCCTGTCATAGCAGTCAGAGTCAGTTCACCCTACACTACATTACGGTCACCCTGGCACTTAACACTTTCCCTACAGAAACTAAATTTTTGCATCTAACTAAAGTGTAAAAAAGCACTCTAACTACACTAGATATCCCTTTCCTCACACTTATAAATGCTAAATGACACTTTTGAAGCAGAAGTAACAGAACTGCTTCCACTCTCTTCCATGTCCCTGTATTACAATTCTAGGAATTTGCCGGGGCTATCTTATATACTGGGGGGCGTATTCACTAATGATTGGCCTGTGGACCCCCTAGTCACTCCAATCACATTCCTAGCATTCTCCTGCCCCCTCAATTGGCTTTTACTAATAGTTCTGGTCCAATCACGGGCTTCTAAAGCCCATTTCCTGTCCCATTGCATTTTGGTCGGTTCTGGTTGCCGAATTCCGAACTTTTTCAGCAAAAGAATGTGTGTATATATACCCCTATACACAAGTTCAGATGTTTTGCCTGCCTCCAAAAACCCCCAAAAAATGCCTGCAACAACACACCTGGGCGTTTTTTTGGCGCTAGCGTTTTTTTGGGCATTTTTTTGGGCGTCTTTGGAAGCAGGCAAAACATCTGAACTTGTGTATAGGGGTATATATACACACATACTTATGTGTTTATATACACCTAGACATATATAGGTGTGATAGTAGCAGAAATATATGCTTGCGCTAATGAAATAATTAACACTAATATGGCTCCGCTCCTATCACACCTATATATGTGTAAGTGTAAAAATACATATAAGTATGTGTGTATATACACCCCTATACACAAGTTCAGATGTTTTGCCTGCTTCCAAAGACGCCCAAAAAAATGCCCATAAAAACGCTAGCGCCAAAAAAAAAAACGCCCAGGTGTGTTGTTGCAGGCATTTTTTTGGGGTCTTTGGAGGCAGGCAAAACATCTGAACTTGTGTATAGGGGAATATATACACACATACTTATATGTATTTTTACACCTACACATATATAGGTGTGATAGGAGCGGAGCCATATTAGTGTTAATTATTTCATTAGCGCAAGCATATATTTCTGCTACTATCACACCTATATATGTCTAGGTGTATATATACATATAAGTATGTGTGTATATATACCCCTATACACAAGTTCAGATGTTTTGCCTGCTTCCAAAGACGCCCAAAAAAATGCCCAAAAAAACGCTAGCGTCAAAAAAAAAAAAAAAACGCCCAGGTGTGTTGTTGCAGGCATTTTTTGGGGTCTTTGGAGGCAGGCAAAACATCTGAACTTCTGTATAGGTATATATATATACAGGCATACCCCGCTTTAAGTACACTCACTTTACATACACTCGCGAGTAAGGACACAGCTTGTTCAGCTTGGCATGACACTACTCCCGGTTTTTAACATTGGCGTCTATAGGAAATCTTGGTCAGCTTGACATGGCACTGCTCCCAAACCATAAGTGACAGGGATACCAAACTTAGGGAGCACCGAGAGGGGACCCAAGGCTACAACATATAGCCAGCTTGCCTAGGTAATCTACCATGTCATAGTCCTGGATCCCCTTAACATGCTCCCCAAGCTTGGTGTCCTTATCACATGGTTTGGGAGCAATGCCATGTCAAGCTGACCAAGATTTCCTATGGAGCTAGTGTATTTACATGCATTGAGAAATTAAAAAAGGTATTGCTTCACTTTAAGTACATTTTCGTTTTACATACATGCTCTGGTCCCATTGTGTACTTAAAAGTGGGGTATGCCTGTATACACACATGTTATATGTATTTATACACTTACACATATATAGGTGTGATAGGAGCGGAGCCATATTAGTGTTAATTTTTTAATTAGCGCAAGCATAGATTTCTGCTACTATCACACCTATATATGTCTAGGTGTATATATACATATAAGTATGTGTGTATATATACCCCTATACACAAGTTCAGATGTCATGCATGACTCCAAACCTGTCCTAAAAAAAGCCCTATAAACACCTGCAGCCAAAAAGCAGGCTGACAGGCGAGAAGCCATATCGCTGCTCTGTAAGTGACTTAATAGAAACGAACTTGTTTCTATTGCGGTCACCCTGACATGGAAGGGTTTGGTCACCCTGTCATAGCAGTCAGAGTCAGTTCACCCTACACTACATTACGGTCACCCTGGCACTTAACACTTTCCCTACAGAAACTAAATTTTTGCATCTAACTAAAGTGTAAAAAAGCACTCTAACTACACTAGATATCCCTTTCCTCACACTTATAAATGCTAAATGACACTTTTGAAGCAGAAGTAACAGAACTGCTTCCACTCTCTTCCATGTCCCTGTATTACAATTCTAGGAATTTGCCGGGGCTATCTTATATACTGGGGGGCGTATTCACTAATGATTGGCCTGTGGACCCCCTAGTCACTCCAATCACATTCCTAGCATTCTCCTGCCCCCTCAATTGGCTTTTACTAATAGTTCTGGTCCAATCACGGGCTTCTAAAGCCCATTTCCTGTCCCATTGCATTTTGGTCGGTTCTGGTTGCCGAATTCCGAACTTTTTCAGCAAAAAGTTTGGAATTCGGCCGAACCTTGAACAGCCAATGTTCGGGTCGAACCGATGGTCGACCCGAACCATTCGATCATCCCTAATAATGAATGCAGAGTCCTGGGGGGATCAGATATAGTGAATGCAGAGTCCTGGGGAGATCAGATATAGTGAATGCAGAGTCCTGGGGAGATCAGATATAGTGACTGCAGAGTCCTGGGGAGATCAGATATAGTGACTGCAGAGTCCTGGGGAGATCAGATATAGTGAATGCAGAGTCCTGGGGAGATCAGATATAGTGAATGCAGAGTCCTGGGGAGATCAGATATAGTGAATGAAGAGTCCTGGGGAGATCAGATATAGTGAATGCAGAATCCTGGGGAGACCAGATATAGTGAATGCAGTGTCCTTGGGAGACCATATATAGTGAATGCAGAGTCCTGGGGAGATCGGATATAGTGAATGCAGAGTCCTGGGGAGATCAGATATAGTGAATGTAGAGTCCTGGGGAGATCAGATATAGTGAATGCAGAGTCCTGGGGAGATCGGATATAGTGAATGCAGAGTCCTGGGGAGACCAGATATAGTGAATGCAGAGTCCTGGGGAGATCAGATATAGTGAATTCAGAGTCCTGGGGAGATCAGATATAGTGACTGCAGAGTCCTGGGGAGACCAGATATAGTGAATGCAGAGTCCTGGGGAGATCAGATATAGTGAATGCAGAGTCCTGGGGAGATCAGATATAGTGAATGCAGAATCCTATGGAGAGCAGATATAGTGAATGCAGAGTCCTGGGTTAAGTAACACTCTAACACAAACGCTCCCTGTAACGCTAACCTCAACCCAAACACCCGTCCTCCCCTACATAAATGTCACCCTATTTTCACACTTTATTCTGCACTGGAGTTCTTTGCGCTGAACACCAACCTTTCTTGTGCCAACACTGTATTCCTGGTGTTAGAATTTACTACTTCAGCAAAATGTATTGAATGCTCAGATTGAACAGAAGGGGATTTTCTGTTTTCTGGCTTCAACGGCAGTTGACTAATCCGTTTGACTTGTGGCCTGGCCTTGCTTTTTAACTTTTTGAAAATCTCCGGGAAGGTTCCCTTTTCTCTACAGAAGTGTCTCCATTTTGACGAATCTTAAATCTACGATCTACCGGCTATTGCAAAGCTGAAACAATTCCACTTTGATTGATTTTGGTGGCTTCCCGCTGCCCATTATGTCACCGTGTCCCTCGTACTGGTGACTTTGGCTGATAATAATTCAATTCAGATGGGGCCCATTTTGTGTTCCTTCTGGGTTATCTTGTAATATCGTCCTTTCATTTTCCAATTTTCTCTATGATTGACAGATGATTGCCGTGATTTGTTATTTTTTTTATTATGCTTGTCTTTTCCTTCTTCATACTTCAACCTCAAAAGATTTTTATTTTACATTTTACAGAATGTCTGGACACATCTGATATATGCCTACAAGTAAGGTGAGATGTATGATAATTGTTCTCCAGTGTCTATCTATCTATCTATCTATCTATCTATCTATCTATCTATCTATCTATCTATCTATCTATCTATCTATCTATCTATCTATCTATCTATCTATCTATCTATCTATCTATCTATGTACAGTGCATTGCAAAAGTATTCGGCCCCCTTGAACTTTTCGACCTTTTGCCACATTTCAGGCTTCAAACATAAAGATATAAAACTGTAATTTTTTTTTTTTTTTTTGAAGAATCAACAACAAGTGGGACACAATCATGAAGTGGAACGAAATTTATTGGATATTTCAAACTTTTTTAACAAATAAAAAACAGAAAAATTGGGCGTGCAAAATTATTCAGCCCCCTTAAGTTAATACTTTGTAGCGCCACCTTTTGCTGCAATTACAACTGTAAGTCACTTGGGGTATGTCTCTATCAGTTTTGTACATCGAGAGACTGAAATTTTTGCCCATTCCTCCTTGCAAAACAGCTCGAGCTCAGTGAGGTTGGATGGAGAGCTTTTGTGAACAGCAGTTTTCAGTTCTTTCCACAGATTCTTGATTGGATTCAGGTCTGAACTTTGACTTGGCCATTCTAACACCTGGATATGTTTATTTGTGAACCATTCCATTGTAGATTTTGCTTTATGTTTTGGATCATTGTCGTGTTGGAAGACAAATCTCCATCCCAGTCTCAGGTCTTTTGCAGACTCCATCAGGGTTTCTTCCAGAATGGTCCTGTATTTGGCTCCATCCATCTTCCCATCAATTTTAACCATCTTCCCTGTCCCTGCTGAAGAAAAGCAGGCCCAAACCATGATGCTGCCACCCCCATGTTTGACAGTGGGGATGGTGTGTTCAGGGTGATGAGCTGTGTTGCTTTTACGCCAAACATAACGTTTTGCATTGTTGCCAAAAAGTTTGATTTTGGTTTCATCTGACCAGAGCACCTTCTTCCACATGTTTGGTGTCTCCCAGGTGGCTTGTGGCAAACTTTAAATGACACTTTTTATGGATATCTTTAAGAAATGGCTTTCTTCTTGCCACTCTTCCATAAAGGGCAGATTTGTGCAGTATACGACTGATTGTTGTCCTATGGACAGAGTCTCCCACCTCAGCTGTAGATCTCTGCAGTTCATCCAGAGTGATCATGGGCCTCTTGGCTGCATCTCTGATCAGTCTTCTCCTTGTATGAGCTGAAAGTTTAGAGGGACAGCCAGGTCTTCGTAGATTTGCAGTGGTCTGATACTCCTTCCATTTCAATATTATCGCTTGCACAGAGCTCCTTGGGATGTTTAAAGCTTGGGAAATCTTTTTGTATCCAAATCCGGCTTTAAACTTCTCCACAACAGTATCTCGGACCTGCCTGGTGTGTTCCTTGTTCTTCACGATCCCCTCTGCGCTTTAAATGGACCTCTGAGACTATCACAGTGCAGGTGCATTTAGACGGAGACTTGATTACACACAAAAAAAATTCAAAAAAAGTGTACTTTTTTCCAAAATATTGCGTTTGTAAGACCGCTGCACAAATTCGGTGTGACATAAAGTATTGCAACGATCTCCATTTTATTCCCTAGGGTCTCTGCTAAAAAAAAAAAATATATATATATATATATAATGTTTGGGGGTTCTATGTAATTTTCTAGCAAAAAATATTGATTTTACCTTGTAAACAACATGTGTCAGAAATAGGCTTGGTCCTTTACCGCTTGCCGACCGCCGCAAGTACATTTACTGCGGCGGTCAGCCCCTCCTGGACGAAGTGACGTAGTACTACGTGCGTGCTCGCCCAGGAGCCTGTAGGAGGCAAGCACGCACCGCCGGAGGCGCGCTCCCGCCCCCGCTTGTTCACTGAGGTCCCTGCGCGAGTGACTGGCGGCTCTGATGTCCGCCGGCCACTCGCGATCTCCCGCTGGAGAGGGAGAAAGGCAGGCGGCTGATGTAAACAAAGCCGTCTGTCATTCTCCCTGGTGTAACTGCAGAGATCATACAATCCTGCTATGTAGGATCTTATGTCTCTGTGGTTACATCAAAAGCCACGCCCCTCCACAGTTAGAATCACGCCCCTATGGATACACTTAACCCCTGGATCTCTAATAAAATTAACCCCTTCCCTGCCAGTGTCATTTTTACAGTAACAGTGCATATTTTTTAGCACTGATTACTGTAGTAATGTCACTGGTACCCCCAAAAATGTCAGTCAAGGGTCCGATCTGTCCGCCGCAATGTCGCAGTCCCACAAAAGAAAAAACGCAGATCGCCGCCATTACTAGTTTAAAATAAAACAATAAAAATGACATAAATCTTTCCCGTACTTAGTAGACGCAATAACTTTTGCGCAAACCAATCAAAATACACTTATTGCGATTTTTTTTACCAAAAATATGTAGCAGAAAACAAATTGGCCTAAAATGTTAAAACATTTTGATTTTTACATTTTTTTGGGGGGGAATTTTATATAAAAAAATTTGAAAAATATTGTTATTTTTTCAAAATTGACGCTCTTCTTTTGTTTATAGCGCAAAAAATTAAAATTGCACAGGTGATCAAATACCAATAAAAGAAAGCTCTGTTTGTGGGGAAAAAAGGACGTCAATTTCATTTGGGTACAGTGTTGCATGACCGCGCAATTGTCCGTTAAAGTCACGAAGTGCCGAATGACAAAATAGGCCCTGGTCTTTGAGCAGCCAGATCCTCCGGGGCTAAAGTGGTTAAGTGTCCGTTCACATTGGTGCGATGCGGGAACCCTGCAAATCCACTGCGGGTTCCCGCATCGCACCCGACTCACAGGCAGTTCACACTGCCATATGCAAATTGCTGGGAGTGTCAAAGTTAATGACACCCCCAGATTAGTTTGCATATCGCAGTGCGAACTTTAAATTCGGACAGGAATCAGATCACCTAGATGTGAACACCCATGCAATTCGATTCTAGTGCTGACCAAAAAAAGGGTCCTGCACGACTTTTGCCCGAATGCGATGCAAATTCAGCCATACAATCTGTATGACTGAAATCGCATTGCACAGACACCGCATGTGATTTGCAGAGCAGTACGCTCTGAATCACATGCGATGTCTGGCATCACTATAGTGTGAACTGGCACTAAGAAATTATTTTATTTTTGAACAGGACATTTATCTTCATCATCTGGAAATGATTTACATTGTATCAGCAAATAGAACATTTTTTTTATGATTATTTATTATTATTTATTTATTTATTTATTATTTTTTTATTATTATTTATTTTTTATTTATTTTTTTTATTTTTGAACAGGATAGTTATCTTCATCATCTGGGAAAGATTTACATTGCATTAGCAAATAGAAATTTTTTTTTATTTTTTTTTTATTATTTTTTATTATTATTTTTATTATTTATTTATTATTTTATTATTATTTATTTTTTTAAAGTTTTTTTTATTTTTGAGAAGGATATTTATCTTCATCATCTGGGAAAGATTTACCTTGTATCAGTAAATATAATTTCTTTTTATTTTTTTTATTATTTTTTATTATTTTTTTTATTATTTTTTATTATTATTTATTTTTTTAAAGTTTTTTTTATTTTTGAACAGGATAGTTATCTTCATCATTTGGGAAAGATTTACATTGTATCAGCAAATAGAACATTTTTTTTATTTTTTTATTATTTTTTATTTTTATTTTTATTATTTATTTATTATTTTTTTTATAATAATTTATTTTTTTAAAGTTTTTTTTATTTTTGAACAGGATATTTATCTTCATCATCTGGGAAAGATTTACATTGTATCAGCAAATAGAACATTTTTTTTATTTTTTTATTATTTTTTATTTTTATTTTTATTATTTATTTATTATTTTTTTATTATTTCTTTTTTTTAAGTTTTTTTTTTATTTTTGAACAGGATATTTATCTTCATCATCTGGGAAAGATTTACATTGTATCAGCAAATAGAAATATGTTTATTATTTTTTATTTTTATTTTTATTATTTTTTTATTATTTTTTATTATTATTTATTTTTTAAAAGTTTTTTTTATTTTTGAACAGGATATTTATCTTCAACATCTGGGAAAGATTTACATTGTATCAGCAAATAGAACATTTTTTTAAATGATAAGAGCTGGAGAAAAGACGCCATTTTACATTAACGGATGAAGAGTAGAAGGAAGTCGAATTTATTCCCATATAATCTGCGTCTCTCGAGGACTGCGAATCCGTCTGACGCAGACTAAGACCCCCGAGTTGTTGAGAAATAAACATCAGGTACAGAACAACACAATGTATATATTCCACTGTAATTTCAATGGTAGTGATCAGGCGATATGTGACGGCGCAGCCTATGATCAGCCCGGCTGAGAGGGGAGAACACAGACAGCATCCTTGTTAGCAATCTCGCCACTGAATCAAACATGACAATGTCTTCATACAGATGACGCTCTGTTCTAGGGACGCCGAGCCGCATCCAAATGAGAAGCGACCAAAACTGATTCCACCGGGAACACTGGACAAAGAAGGTGTAAAAAGTCAGATTCTGTCAGAGAATGACTACCAGATGTTTTGCTAACAGAAATGCACATGTGCGCAGAATGGCCAACAGAAATGCGCAGAATTCTTGGCAGAAAGGTGACTAGGCGCGCACAGGAAAGCACACTTACACAGACTTGATGGTATAGAGCTTGTACAAGTAGATAAAACAATAATAGTGAAAGTGAAAGGTGCGCAAAACAAAAGTGAAAAATTGGAAAGCAGCACTAGACAGGTTTAAGTAATGAAGAATGAACAAATAAATAGTGCGCTAACAATGATAACTGATAAAATTCAATGAAATGCTGAAAAGGATATAAAAAAATATGAATTTCATATGAATGTGTCTGAACTACAGTTATAGGAAGCAATAATGGCACTTTTCCACTGCAAGTACCGGCTAGGCTCTACTCAGCCCTGCTTGGCCCGGTTTGCTTTTCCACTGCTGGTACCGCATGGTATAGTGTCGGAACGGTTCGGTACGGTACGGTATAGGTTTGCTTTTCCACTAAAGTAGTACTAAAGTTAAGTGGGTGGGATAACAACGGGGTGGGTGGGATTCTCTGACCAATCAGTGGCTAGTAGTGACTGCATGCAAAGGATTGTGGGATATGGTACCAGTTTGGTACCTGTTGGAACCACAATCGAGTAGGTACTGTTTTTTCAGAGCCGTACCGTACCGTACCGTTCGGTTCCATGCAGTGGAAAAGCAAACCTATACCGTACCGTACCGAACCGTTCCGACCCTATACCATGCGGTACCAGCAGTGGAAAAGCACAAAAGCGTGCCGAACCGGTACGGTTCCATGCAGTGGAAAAGCGCCATAAATGGTCCTTAACTCAAGTCCGTACGTGAATAAAAAATACAATATACCAAAATAAAGTTCAAAGTATGAAAATAGTCTCTCAAATGTTGTGAGGCAAATAGGACATCAAAAGTGGGATAGGTGAATCCGTGCCAAAGTGACGTGCCACAATGTGCAGACAATGGTGTTTCACACAAACTGATGTTCTTAATGCCAGGGTGACCTCTTACCTTAAAAGGCTTCTATGTTGGCATTCAAGTGATAGACATGACAGTGTGGTAAGGTGGTAACACCCGGTGGTAAAGGTGGATTCTTACCGAAAATCAGGGAGATATGAGCTTTGACTGCTGGGAAACAGGAGATCCAACCAGGAATCCTGGAAGCTGGCCCACTTCGCAATGATATGGTTCCGATGTCTCAAGGCGCAATTTCCACGGAGAAGATACCCAATATAAAAAAAGGGGGACTAATAGTGCATTACCCTCAATACGTTTTATTGAGAAAAGAAGACAGCTACTTACATCAGATAAAACGAAATGATACACATGCGAACAACTCAAAATAAAACATGCACGGCCGCCTGCAGAACAGTCCGTGACATATGGTGACGCAGCTAGCCCCCTCCGACGCGTTTCCACTTAGGAGTCGTCTACTGGGAATGGAGCTCCATTGCATATCATTGCGAAGTGGACCAGCTTCCAGGATTCCTGGTTGAATCTCCTGTTTCCCAGCAGTCCAAGCTCATATCTCCCTGATTTTCGGTAAGAATCCATCTTTACCACCGGGTGTTACCACTTTACCACACTGTCATGTCCATCACTTGAATGCCAACATAGAAGCCTTTTGTGGTAAGAGGTCACCCTGGCATTAAGAACAACAGTTTGTGTGAAACACCATTGTCTGCACATTGTGGCACGTCACTTTGGCATGGATTCACCTATCCCACTTTTGATGTCCTATTTGCCTCACAACATTTGAGAGACTATTTTCAATTTATTTTCATACTTTGAACTTTATGTTGGTATATTGTATTTTTTATTCACGTACGGACTTGAGTTAAGGACCATTTATTGCTTCCTATAACTGTAGTTCAGACACATTCATATGAAATTCATATTTTTTTATATCCTTTTCAGCATTTCATAGAATTTTATCAATTATCATTGTTAACGCACTATTTATTTGTTCATTCTTCACAAGTAGATAAAAGACAGCATTAGCAGTAGACCTGATCAGTGGCGGCTGGTGCGTTGCCCCCCCATCCATGCGTCCGGCCCCCTAATCTACATGTGGGGCGCCGAACACATGGAGTTCAATGGGATTTTTTTTTTTAATCGCCTGATTAGAGCCAGAGGCTCTAATAGGCTTCTGAAGAGGGTGGACCCGGGGCGCACTGCTTTGTGTTACAATAGCGAATGAAAATTCGCTATTGTCACACGGATCCTCCTCCTGGCCAATCAGGAAGCGGGTCCGAGACCCGCTTCCTGATTGGCCGAAAGGCAAACGCATGCCATTGGCTGAGGAGGAGGCGGGAGGACTTGAGGAGACGCCGGGGGACTGAGGAGAAGCCGCCGTTGCAGGTAAGTCTCTCTGCATTGAAGAGGACACGGCACGCTGGTCACTATATTGATAGGGGGCATGCTGGTCACTGTATTGATGGAGGGCATGCTGGTCACTGCATTGATGGGGGGCATGCTGATCACTGCATTGAATGGGGGCCAACTGTAGTAACTCTGCGTTGAATGGGGGCACGCTGTAGTAACTAGCATTGTTGTAGCATTGAATGGGGGCATGCTGGTCACTGCATTGATGGGGGCATGCTGATCACTGCATTGATAGGGGGCAGGGTGGTCACTGCATTGAATGGGGGCATTCTGGTCACTGCATTGAATGGGGGCAAGCTGTAATAACTCTGCAGTGAATGGGGGCACACTGTAGTAACTCTGCATTGAATGGGGGCATGCCGTAGTAACTCTCCATTGAATGGGGGGAAAGCTGTAGTAATTTTGCATTCAATGGGGGCACGCTGTAGTAACTCTGCATTGAATAAGGGGAACGCTGTATTAACTTTGCATTGAATGGGGACACGCTGTATTAACTCTGCATTGAATGGGGGGCACGCTATATTAACTCTGGATTGAATGGGGGCATGCTGTAGTAACTCTGCATTGAAAGGAGGCACGCTGTAGTAACTCTGCATTGAATGGGGGCACGCTGTAGTAACTCTGCATTGAATGGGAGCACTCTGTGGTAACTCTGCATTGATGGGGGCACGCTGTGGTAACTCTGCATTGATGGGGGCATGCTGTGGTCACTCTGCATTGATGGGGGCATGCTGTGGTCACTCTACATTGATTGGGGCACGCTGTGGTACCTCTGCATTGATGGGGGCACGCTGTGGTCACTCTGCATTGATGGGGCATGCTGTGGTAACTCTGCATTGATGGGGCATGCTGTGGTAACTCTGCACTGATGGGGACATGCTGTGGTCACTCTGCATTGATGGGGGCATGCTGTGGTAACTCTGAATTGATGGGGGCATGCTGTGGTCACTCTGCATTGATGGGGGCATGCTGTGGTCACTCTGCATTGATGGGGGCACACTGTGGTCACTCTGCATTGATGGGGGCACGCTGTGGTCACTCTGCATTGATGGGGGCATGCTGTGGTCACTCTGCATTGATGGGGGCACACTATACTTTGATTACTGAAGGCCCCTTTCACACTTTTGTGACCTCAAAGTCATGCAATTTTTTGCCGTGTTTTTATCGCAATGCCTATTCGATTTTTTTCTGTTTACGCCCCCCCAAAAATTTTGAGCACCAGCCGCCACTGGACCCGATGCGTTTCGTCTAAGTAGATATGGGGTTCTTATGCAATTTTGCACTTTATACGTATTTAGAAACTTTATAAGTTGCACTTTTCAGCACTGTAATTACATGATTTTGCACATATTTTATGCACTTTATTTTTTTTTTAGGTTAGCATATATTTATATGTATTAGCACCATTGCACTTTATAACACAATCTAACAGCGCTGCAAACTTTTGCTTTTCCATTGTCTTTACAAATTGTCATTTGTTGTTGCTGGCTGCTGTATATTTAGGGTTGGCACAGTATACAGTATAACCGCATTTTATTGATGGCATTTTGAATGCACAGAGATACTGTGACGAGATAGAAAGGGATGTATTCCAGAGATAAGACTATAATCCTTCCACTTTATAAAACTCTGGTCCGACCTTATCTGGAGTATTCGGTCCAGTTCTGGTCACCAGTCCTCAGAAGGGATGTGTTGGAGCTGGAGAGAGTCCAGAGAAGGGCAACTAAACTAATTAGGGGATTGGAGGACCTTGATTATGAGGAGCGTCTGCAATCGCTTGATTTATTCTCCCTGGAGAAGAGACGCCTGAGGGGGGACATGATAGCAATTTTTAAATATCTAAATGGGGATCTAGGCTTAGAAAAAAAGCTGTTCAGTCGAAGGGATTGCATGAAAACTCGGGGGCATACAATGCGATTAGAGGAGAAGCGTGTTAACCTCAGGCAACGTGGGGGGTTCTTTACTGTTAGGGCTACAAGATTGTGGAATTCTCTACCACAAGAGGTGGTTTCTGCGGGTAGTATGGTGGCTTTCAAAAGACTCTTAGACGTACATCTCAAGGATCAGAACATTCAGGGGTATGCAAGATGATTACAGCCACACACATCTACACAGGTTGAACTGGATGGACTTTTGTCTTTATTCAACCTCACCAACTATGTAACTATGTAACTATGAGATCCTGAGGCCCATTGTTGTGCCATTCATCCACGACCATCACCTCATGTTGCAGCATGATAATCCTTGCACCCATGGTGCAAGGATCTGTACACAATTCCTGGAAGCTGAAAACATCCCAGTTCTTGTATGGCCAGCATACTCACCGGACATGTCACCCATTGAGCATGTTTGGGATGCTCTGGATCGGTGTATAGGACAGCGTGTTCCAGGTCCTTCCAATATCCAACAACTTCGCACCGCCATTGAAGAGGAGCGGACCAACATTCCACAGGAACCAATCACCAACCTGATCAACTCTATGCCAAGGAGATGTGTTGCACTGCGTGAGGCAAATGGTGGTCACACCAGATACTGACTGGTTTTCTGTTCCCCCCCCCCCCCAAATACAGTAAAACTGCACATTTTAGAGTGGCCTTTTATTGTGGGCAGCCTAAGGCACACCTGTGCAATAATCATGCTGTCCAATCAGCATCTTGATATGCCCCCCCTGTGAGGTGGACGGATTATCTCGGCAAAGGAGAAGTGATCACTAACACAGATTTACACAGATTTGTGAACAATATTGGAGAGAAATCGGCCTTTTGTGTACATAGAAAAAGTCTGAGATCTTTGAGTTCAGCTCATGAAAAATGGGGGCAAAAATAATAGTGTTGCGTTTAGAATTTTGTTCAGTATAGAAACATAGTATATAGTTTTATGTTGTTATGAATTTCTTTGAAGGTCGACAAATCGAATCCAAGATCAGATTTGATGGAATAGAAACATGTTGATTGTTTATGATACAAAGTAAAAAAAGGAAATGTTATCCGGTTGGGGTTTTCATCTATTTTAAGGAAAATAACACAACAATGGTGTACACCTCAGCTTCTCTGTAAATGTGTCCAGTAATTTCCTGCCTTATAGTACATTTAAATAATAATACATTTGGGGTCATTAAGCATTGGGTATTAACCACTTAACCCCCCGGAGGATTTGGCTGCTCAAAGACCAGGGCCTATTTTGCGATTCGGCACTGCGTGACTTTAACGGACAATTGCGCGGTCGTGGGACGCTGTACCCAAATGAAATTGACGTCCTTTTTTTTCTACGAACAGAGCTTTCTTTTGGTGGTATTTGATCACCTGTGCGACTTTTACTTTTTGCGCTATAAACAAAAAAAGAGCGACATTTTTGAAAAAAATAACAATATTTTTCACATTTTTTTTATATGAAATTCCCCCAAAAAATGTAAAAATCAAAATTTTTTAACATTTTAGGCCAATTTGTTTTCTGCTACATATTTTTGATAAAAAAATATCGCAATAAGCGTATTTTGATTGGTTTGCGCAAAAGTTATTGCGTTTACTAACTAAGGGAAAGATTTCTGTCATTTTTATTGTTTTTTTTTAACTAGTAATGGCGGCGATCTGTGATTTTTTTTGCGGGACTGCGACATTGCGGCAGAGAGAACGGACCCCTGACTGACATTTTTGACACTTTTGGGGGGACCAGTGACATTACTACAGTAATCAGTGCTATAAATATGCACTGTTACTGTAAAAATGACACTGGCAAGGAAGGGGTTAACTTTATTAGTGATCAAGGGGTTAAGTGTGTCCCTAGGGGCGTGATTCTAACTGTAAAGGGGCGTGGCTTTTAATGTAACCACAAAGACATACGATCCTACATAGCAGGATCGTATGATCTCTGCAGTTACACCAGGGAGAATGACAGACGGCTTTGTTTACATCAGCCGCCTGCCTTTCTCCCTCTCCAGCGGGAGATCGTAGGAGACCGGCAGACATCGGAGCCGCCGGTCACTCGCGCGGGGATGGCAGGGAACAAGCGGGGGCGGGAGCGCGCCCCCTGCAGGCTCCTGGGCGAGTGACGTAGTACTACGTCACTTTGCCCAGGAGGGGCTGACTGCCGCAGTAAATTTACTGTGGGCGGTCGGCAAGTGGTTAAAAACTCGGAGTGATTTCTTTTCTCTGAGCGTTCGATGAGAGCAGCGCTGTGATAATGAGCACCCATAAGGTGATCTGAGCGTAAAGCACATGTTCTCTCCGCACTCAATTCACCATCTCTATTCATCACCAACAAAATACGCGCTCATATTTTCAATGCCCCCCCCCCCACAATAACCCCCCGCAATGCCGAACATGTATTGAGAAACCGCGCTCCCTTCTCCTCTGCTAATTCATCGCAGACAAAACAAGTTAGAAAATTGTTTCTTTAATATTCACGCCATTGTACGCCCAGCGTAGATAAAGGCGATGTTTGATCTGTGGGTTGACCAAAGAATAAATAATTAGTTTCTACACGTGGTTTGTTTTTCATTCTTTTTTTTTTTTTTTTAAGAAATGCAAATTTACCAGTTGGGGGTTGTAGTCATGAATTATGGGGCCCCATTGCAAAAATTTTGATACGGTTGTGATGCCGGTTGGATTACTGTAGTAATGTCACTGGTCTCCCCAAAATTTTGATGCCCCCCCCCCCAACTCTCTGTAGAAGCTTGAGGTGTCAACTGTGACAATAAATTACATTAACCACTCCTGGACCAGAAGGTTTTCCCCCCTTAACCTCTTCCGGACCGCCCGCCGCCTTTTTACTGCGGCAGTATGGCACTCCTGCGAAAGACCAACGTAGAACTACGTCGGTCGCACGCCTGCAGCTAGGGGGTGAGCACGCGCCAATGCACAGGGCAGGCGACTCCGATTTCCGCCTGACACCCGCAATCGCTCTCCGCTGAGAGAGAAGGATGGTCAGCAGTTGTAAAAACAAAGAAAGAAAGAACAGGCGCCGCTGAGTGTAGCATAAAATTTATTGGCATGACATACATGTAAACTCACATGGGAATGCCTTAATCCGTGGCTCCTAGATCGCTTCCTGCGCCCTGTGTGTCCGCCTTCCGACTGGCCAGCAGCCGGGTGATGACGATGACAGGAAAGGCCATGGAGGACCTGGATCAGGTGGAGGCAGCGGTGAACCGGATATGACATAACGCGTTTCGGAGCATGCGCACAAAGCTCCTTCCTCAGGCGAATAAACACAGCTGACTGTTCTTCTCCCTGGAATGATCACAGAGCTCCTGTGATCCTTCTATATAGGAACACAGGTCTCTATGATAATTTTACAAGCCACGCTCCCCCCCCCCCCCACAGTTAGAATCACTCCCCTAAGCTCACATTTAAACCCTTGATCACCCACAATGTTAACCCCTTCCCTGCCAGTGTAATTATTACAGTGACAGTGACAGTGCATATTTTTAGCACTGATTACTGTAGTAATGTCACTGGTCCCCCCAAAAGTGTCAATCTGACATTTGAACTTCTGTATAGGGGTATATATACACACACATGTATGTATATATACACACCTACACACATATATAGGTGTGAAAGTAGCAGAACACTATGCTTGCGCTAATTAAATAATTAACAGGCATAGGGCTCCGTTCCTCCAAAGACCCCAAAAAAATGCCCAAAAAAACGCCTGCGCCAAAAAAAAAAAAAACGCCCAGGTGTGTTATTGCAGGCATTTTTTTGGGGCATTTTTTGGGGGTCTTTGGAGGCAGGCAAAACATCTGAACTTCTGTATAGGGGTATATACACACACACACTTATATGTATTATACACATACACATATATAGGTGTTATATGAGCGGAGCCCTATGCCTGTTAATTATTTCATTAGCGCAAGCATAGTGTTCTGCTACTTTCACACCTATATATGTGTAGGTGTATATATACATACATGTGTGTGTATATATACCCCTATACAGAAGTTCAGATGTTTTTCCTGCCTCCAAAGACCCCAAAAAAATGCCCAAAAAAACGCCTGCGCCAAAAACAAAACGCCCAGGTGTGTTATTGCAGGCGTTTTTTTTTGGCCATTTTTTTGGGGTCTTTGGAGGCAGGCATGACATCTGAACTTCTGTATAGAGGTATATATACACACACACACATGTATGTATATATACACATACACATACATAGGTGTGAAAGTAGCAGAACACTATGCTTGCGCTAATGAAATAATTAACAGGCATATGTCTCCACTCCTATAACACCTATATATGTGTATGTGTATATATACATATAAGTGTGTGTGTGTGTATATACCCCTATACAGAAATTCAGATGTTTTGCATGCCTCCAAAGACCCCAAAAAAATGCCCAAGAAAACGCCTGCGCCAAAAAAAAGCCCAGGTGTGTTATTGCAGGGGTTTTTTTTGGGCATTTTTTTGGGGTCTTTGGAGGCAGGCAAAACATCAGAACTTCTGTATAGGGGTATATACACACACACACTTATATGTATATATACACATATATAGGTGTTATAGGAGCGGAGACATATGCCTGTTAATTATTTCATTAGCGCAAGTATAGTGTTCTGCTACTTTCACACCTATATATGTGTAGGTGTATATATACATACATGTGTGTGTATATATACCCCTATACAGAATTTCAGATGTTATGCCTGCCTCCAATAACCCCCAAAAAATGCCCCAAAAAAACGCTTGCTACAAAACCGGCAAGGTGTGAAAATAGCGGAGCCATATCCCTGTTCTATATTAATTCTAATACAAATTACCTTTTTTTCTGGTTCTGGACATGCTACAGAGCTGAAACTTCACATGTACCCTTTTTAGACCCCCCAGACACTAAATCCAAAGAAATCTCATTTTTTTTTTCAATAATTTTTTCAATAATTGTCTCTCTATCAAAAATGACAATTTTTAAGAACTTTTTTTGTGTGATTAATAGTCCCTGGGGCATGACCTAGAACCCTAGGTACTTTTTAGGGGCATTTATTGGGTTTTAGGGCTTCAAAATGGTGTTTTTTGATTACCGAAGTTCAGGTCCCATTGATTTCAATGAGGTTCTGAAATCCGGGCCGAACTTTTGGGAAGTTCGGGTGTTCTGGTCGAACCGAACTTTTCAAAAGTTCGATCATCCCTATTAGCTACATGTCTTTGACAAAAAAAATTTCAATGAGCATATTTTAAACCGCTTTAAGACCAGAAGATTTTACCCCATTCCTGACCAGGCTATATGTTGCGATTCGGCACTGCGTTACTTTAATGGACAATTGCGCGGTCATGCGATGCTGTACCCAAATTAAATATATGTCTTTTTTTCCCCCACAAATAGAGCTTTCTTTTGGTGGTATTTGATCACCTGTGCGATTTTTAATTTTTGAAAAAAGAGCGACAATTTTGAAAAAAAAAACAATATTTTTTACATTCTGATATATAACATTCCCCCCCCCAAAAAAATGTAAAAATCAAACTTTTAACATTTTAGGCCAATTTGTTTTCTGCTACATATTTTTGGTAAAAAAAATCATAATAAGCGTATTTCGAAAAAGTTATCGCGTTTACTAACTACGTTTACTAACTACGGGAAAGATTTGTCATTTTTATTGTTTATTTTTTTTACTAGTAATGGTGGCGATCTGCGATTTTTTTTTTGCGGGACTGCGACATTGCGGCGGACAGATCGGACCCCTAACTGACATTTTTAATACTTTTGGGGTTACCAGTGACATTACTACAGTAATCAGTGCTATACATATGCACTGTTACTGTAACAATGACACTGGCAGGGAAGGGGTTAACTTCATTGGTGATCAAGGGGTTAAATGTATGCCTCATGCTTACTGACATGTGTGGGGGAGGGGGTTGTGTGACACAGACAGAGACCGCAGGTTCAGCTATGCTGAATCCTGTAATCTGTCCCTGTCTGTCACATAGGAGATTTCCTCACTCGATCCCAGACGATCGGGGAAGAGCGGCGGTGGTCACCGCCTCTCCTCCCCTGGCCCGACTCCCGCTGGGTCTGAATACAGTGGGAGCGAGATTTGGGTGCAGCGCGCATGCCACTGAGAGGGGGCGTTATCCAGCGACGTAGGTCTACGTCGCTGGACGATAACGAGCCACTTTGCCGCAGTACCAGCTCAGCTCAGAGCGGTCGGCAAGTGGTTAAAATGCAAATCAATTTACAACTTTTTTTGAAATGTGTTTTTCTGGATATTTTTGTTGTTATTTTGTCTCTCACTGCTAAAATAAACCGACCAATAAAATTATAGACTGACCATTTCTTTGTCAGTGGGAAAATGTACAAAATCAGCAGGGGGATCAAATACTTTTTTCCCTCACTGTACGTTAGAAATGTGATGGGCCATTGTCTATTTGAAGGCCCCCAGAGAGTAACAATATGCTGGGGTTAGAGGGGAATGTCTTCTACCTTGATCAGCAACTCCAGCGGCGTCTGCTACCTCCATAATTACCATCACAAAATCAGCAGATTGCCGGGGTCAGAAGCTAATCATGTCCCTGCCAAACACAGACAATGGTGGGATAAGCAGATGAAACATCATTTATTTTACATTAATAGTTTATTCTCTGCTTTGTAGAATACATCAAACACTTTACATAATTTCCTGCCCCTGAAGAGCTCACAATCTAATGTCTGCACCACTCTGATCTACAGCCAGGTCCATAAATATTGGGACATGGACACAATTCTAATCTTTTTGGCTCTATACACCACCACAATGGATTTAAAATGAAACTAACAAGATGTGCTTTAACTGCAGACTTTCAGCTTTAATTGGAGGGTATTTACATCCAAATCAGGTGAACGGTGTAGGAATTACAACAGTTTGTATATGTGCCTCCCACTTTTTAAGGGACCAAAAGTAATGGGACAATTGGCTGCTCAGCTGTTCTATGGCCAGGTGTGTGTTATTCCCTCATTATCCCTGTCATGGTCTTACCTTCTTGCTGTTCTCCTTCGTTTGACATGTGCTGGCGGCCATCTTGGTTTCTGGGTTTCTTGTAGCCTCCCACCCTGCGGCTCCTCCTTCCCACTGGGAGGAGCTGGATGCCTAGCTCATATATATAGGAGGTCTGTGGCTTCAGTTCCCTGCTTGGTCCTCCTGTGTTCACATGCTACTAAGACTGCTGCCACTTCTGGTTCCTGTTCCTGGCTTCGTCTGACTACCCTGTTGGTTCCTGATCCTGGCTTCGTCTGACTACCCTGTTGGTTCCTGATCCTGGCTTCGTCTGACTACCCTGCTGGTTCCTGACCCCTGGCTTCGCAAAGACTCTGCATCGGTTTCGCCATCCGTTTGGACTTTTGCTTTATAGCTTGTTTTTCAATAAAGCTGTCTTATTTTCACTTATCTGTTGTTGTACGTCTGGTTCATGGTTCCGTGACATTAGGACCAAGCCATGAATTCTGACGGTACAGGGCCATCCTCGCTACCCACGCTGGTTGCCAGACTTGATCAGCAGGATCACCTGTTGGGTCGGTTCGCCGTGGCGTTGCAAACCCTGCTTGAACGCACGGTACCACAGGCCACGAATTCTGACGGTACAGGGCCATCCTCACTACCCACGCTGGTTGCCAGACTTGATCAGCAGGATCACCTGTTGGGTCAGTTCGCCGTGGCGTTGCAAACCCTGCTTGAACGCACGGTTCATTTCGCTCCCGTTGCCGATGGGTCGGTTGTCGCTCCTGGGTCCGCTCCTACTGCCGCTCCGGTTGTTGCGCCAGAGTCTACCCCGACACCTGTTGTTGCGCCCGCGGTGTTTCGGGGTATGTCCGGTTCTGCCCCCCTTCCACAGCGCTTTGGGGGAGAGCCAACTCAGTGCCGAGGTTTCCTTAACCAGGTGGGCATTTATTTCGAGTTGCTGCCACATGCCTTTCCTACTGAGAGATCAAAGGTGGGCTTCTTAATCTCGCTGCTCTCGGACAAGGCCTTGGCCTGGGCCAGCCCTTTATGGGAGAACAACAATCCGGTGGTTGCCGAGTTTTCCGGTTTTGTTGCTTCTCTTCGGAAGGTATTCGATGTGCCGGCTCGTGCTGCCTCTGCTGCGAAGCTCTTTATGTCCATCAGACAGGGTTCACGATCCGTAGCTGAATACGCCATTGAGTTTCGTACCCTGGCAGCAGAGGTGGGCTGGAATAATGAGGCTCTGGTCGCTGCTTTCTCTCATGGTCTCTCGGATGCCTTGAAGGATGAGGTTGCAGCTAAGGACCTACCAGTGGAGCTCGAGTCTCTTATTTCTTTCCTGATTTTGATTGACACCAGACTCAGGGAGAGACCTTCCTTTAAGGAGAGTCTGCGGAGGCCTCCTAACAGATTGGCGCCTACCTTTGTTGTCCCACCCGTGCCTCCCTCTCCTCCCACGCCTCCTGGGGATGACTTGTCTGGGGGTGAACCCATGCAGCTGGGGTTTGCTCGCCTGTCCGAGGGGGAGAGGGTACTCCGGAGACGCGAGGGCCGATGCATGTACTGTGGTCTCGGTGGGCATTTTCGGTTGGCATGTCCGAACCGTCCAGGGAAACGCTCGCACCTGAGATCCTGTCGGGGGCAGATCTTGGGTGGAGTCTCCTCGTCCCCGGTTTCCCGTGTTGACAAACCACTGATCACTGTTGTCCTTTCCTGGGTCGGGGGCTCGGTGACGACCCAGGCGTTGGTGGACTCTGGTGCTGGTGGTTTGTTCATTGATAGTGTGTTCGCTGCCGCCAATTCCATTCCTCTGCAGGCTCGAGGTTCTCCTCTGGCTCTTGAGGCGATAGACGGCAGACCCCTTCTGCCGCCACACGTGACTCATGAGACCCTTCCAGTGTGGTTAGCCATTGGTGCCGTCCACAGAGAGTCGGTCTGCTTCCAGGTTATTTCGTCTCCACACTACTCGGTGGTCTTGGGGTACCCCTGGCTCCAGAAGCATAATCCGATTTTCGATTGGAGATCGGCCGAGATCCTCTCGTGGTCACCGCAGTGTGGGACTAGTTGCATCCATGGGCCTGTCAAGTTGCTCTGTACTTCCTCGGACTCTCTGTTGCCCCCTGAATACGAGGAGTACCGGGATGTATTCGATAAGGTGCGCGCGGTTGCCCTACCTCTGCACCGCCCATACGATTGTGCCATCGAGTTACAATCTGGTGCCGTTCCTCCTCGTGGCAAAGTCTATCCACTGTCGGTAGCGGAGAATGAGGCCATGGAGGAGTACGTGAGGGAGGCGCTTTCACATGGACACATTCGCAAATCCTCGTCCCCGGCAGGGGCTGGATTTTTCTTTGTGAAAAAGAAGGGCGGTGAGTTGAGGCCTTGCATCGATTACAGGGGTCTCAATCGCATCACGATCAAGAACGCTTACCCGATACCCTTGATTTCCGAGCTGTTCGATCGCCTTAAAGGGGCCACGGTCTTTACCAAACTCGACCTGAGGGCGGCATATAACCTCGTAAGGATCAAGGCGGGCGATGAGTGGAAGACCGCGTTTAACACCAGGACCGGTCATTATGAATCCTTGGTTATGCCCTTTGGGCTGTGCAATGCGCCCGCAGTCTTTCAGGAATTCATCAACGATGTTTTCCGTGACCTGTTGCAGCAGTGTGTGGTGGTCTACCTGGATGACATCTTGGTATATTCTGAGTCCATGGAGACCCACATTCTGGATGTCAAACGAGTGTTGCAACGGTTACGAGAGAACAAGCTGTTCGGTAAGCTTGAGAAATGCGAATTTCACCGATCCCAGGTAACCTTCTTAGGTTACATCATTTCCGCTGAGGGGTTCTCCATGGATCCTGAGAAGGTTTCGGCTGTCTTAAAGTGGCCCCAGCCCAGTGGTCTTCGCTCCCTGCAGCGCTTTTTGGGCTTCGCCAATTATTATCGGAAGTTCATCAGGGACTTTTCCATGCTAGCCAAGCCTCTCACGGATCTGACCAGGAAGGGCAGTAATTCCCAGGTCTGGCCGCCCGAGGCCATCCGAGCTTTTGAGGCTCTAAAGTCCGCCTTTGTGTCGGCTCCGATTCTGTCGCATCCCAACCCTGGGTTGCCCTTTGTCCTCGAGGTGGACGCGTCTGAGACGGGAGTAGGCGCCCTTCTGTCTCAGCGTAGAACACCAGAGGGCCCTCTGCTTCCTTGTGGGTTTTACTCCCTGAAACTGTCTTCCGCGGAGTGCAACTACCAGATTGGTGACAGGGAGTTATTGGCCATCGTGCAGGCTCTTAAAGAATGGAGGCACTTGCTCGAGGGTTCGGTGGTTCCGGTCCTCATCCTGACGGACCACAAGAATCTGACCTACCTCTCTGAGGCCAAGAGATTGACACCACGTCAGGCCAGATGGGCTCTGTTCTTGTCACGTTTTAATTACGTGGTCTCCTACCTACCCGGTTCCAAGAACATCAGGGCTGATGCCTTATCACGGCAGTACTCCGACCTGTCCAGGGAGGAGTCGATTCCGACTTCGGTCATACCACCGAATCAGATCCTGGCTGCCATTCGCACCAGCCTGACCTCTCCCCTGGGTGAGCAGATTTTGGCGGCTCAATCTGGTGCTCCCTCTGGGAGACCCAACGGCAGATGTTTTGTGCCTGAGGAGTTGCGCACTCGGTTGTTGCGAACCTACCATAACTCCAAGACCGCGGGGCATCCTGGAAAGAATCAGCTGTCCTGGGCTGTTTCACGTCTGTTCTGGTGGCCTTCCCTACGTTCCGACATCGCCGCATATGTAGCGGCATGCTCCGTTTGTGCCCAGAGTAAGTCCCCTCGGCACCTTCCGTTGGGCCTTCTGCAACCCTTAGCCACCGGGGAGCGCCCATGGTCACACCTGGGGATGGATTTCATTGTGGACCTCCCTGCATCCCGAGGCCATACGGTCATTCTCATGATTGTGGATCGGTTTTCCAAAATGTGTCACTGTGTTCCTCTCAAGAAGTTACCCTCTGCACAGGAGTTGGCCACGATTTTTGCCAGGGAGGTCTTCCGGTTGCACGGTTTGCCCAAGGAGATTGTGTCGGATCGGGGGAGTCAGTTTGTGTCCAGGTTCTGGCGAGCCTTTTGCTCCCAGTTGGGGATTCATCTCTCCTTCTCCTCGGCCTACCACCCTCAGTCCAATGGGGCCGCAGAACGATCCAATCAGGCCTTGGAGCAATTCCTTCGTTGCTATGTCTCCGATCACCAAGACAATTGGGTTGACCTCCTGCCTTGGGCTGAGTTTGCCAGGAACACGGCGGTGAACTCTTCCTCTGGGACGTCTCCCTTCATGGCCAACTATGGGTTCCAACCTGCCATGTTACCGGAGGTATTCTCTCCCCAGGATATTCCGGCTGTGGAGGATCACCTTTCCGTCCTACGTGCTTCTTGGGTACAGATCCAGAAGTCCCTTGAGGTCTCTGCGCAGCGCCAGAGACTCCAGGCTGATCGCAGACGAGCGCCTGCTCCTTCCTACCAGGCCGGAGACCGTGTATGGTTGTCCACCCGCAACCTCAACCTTCGAGTGCCCACTCCCAAGCTGGCGCCTCGCTTTGTTGGTCCCTTCCGAGTGCTTCGCAGGGTAAACCCGGTAGCCTATGCCCTTGCGCTTCCTCCTGGCATGCGGATCTCCAACGTGTTTCATGTCTCCCTGTTGAAGCCTCTGGTGTGTAATCGTTTCACTTCCTCGGTTCCTCGGCCTCGTCCGGTCCGAGTGGGCAATCGTGAGGAGTATGAGGTGAGCAATATCCTGGACTCACGCCTGGTCCGCGGTCGGGTGCAGTTTTTGGTTCATTGGCGTGGTTATGGTCCAGAGGAGCGTTCCTGGGTTCCCTCCGCAGATGTCCATGCTCCTGCCTTGCTCCGAGCCTTCCACGCACGCTTCCCTCAGAAACCGTTCTTTACTCCACGGAGGAGGGGCCCTTGAGGGGGAGGTACTGTCATGGTCTTACCTTCTTGCTGTTCTCCTTCGTTTGACATGTGCTGGCGGCCATCTTGGTTTCTGGGTTTCTTGTAGCCTCCCACCCTGCGGCTCCTCCTTCCCACTGGGAGAAGCTGGATGCCTAGCTCATATATATATAGGAGGTCTGTGGCTTCAGTTCCCTGCTTGGTCCTCCTGTGTTCACATGCTACTAAGACTGCTGCCACTTCTGGTTCCTGTTCCTGGCTTCGTCTGACTACCCTGTTGGTTCCTGATCCTGGCTTCGTCTGACTACCCTGTTGGTTCCTGATCCTGGCTTCGTCTGACTACCCTGCTGGTTCCTGACCCCTGGCTTCGCAAAGACTCTGCATCGGTTTCGCCATCCGTTTGGACTTTTGCTTTATAGCTTGTTTTTCAATAAAGCGGTCTTATTTTCACTTATCTGTTGTTGTACGTCTGGTTCATGGTTCCGTGACAATCCCATTTACAAGGAGCAGATAAAAGGTCCAGAGTTCATTTCAAGTGTGCTATTTGCATTTGGAATCTGTTGCTGTCAACTCTCAATATGAGATCCAAAGAGCTGTCACTATCAGTGAAGCAAGCCATCATTAGGCTGAAAAAACAAAACAAACCCATCGGAGAGATAGCAAAAACATTAGGTGTGGCCAAATCAACTGTTTGGAACATCCTTAAAAAGAAAGAATGCAACGGTGTACTCAGCAACACCAAAAGACCCGGAAGACCACGGAAAACAACTGTGGTGGATGATGAGGAATTCTTTCCCTGGTGAAGAAAACACCCTTCGCAACAGTTGGCCAGATCAAGATCACTCTCCAGGAGGTAGGTGTATGTGAGCCAGATCAAGAACACTCTCCAGGAGGTAGGTGTATGTGTGTCAGATCAGGAACACTCTCCAGGAGGTAGGTGTATGTGTGTCAGATCAAGATCACTCTCCAGGAGGTAGGTGTATGTGTGTCAAAGTCAGCAATCAAGAGAAGACTTCACCAGAGTGAATACAGAGGGTTCACCACAAAATGTAAACCATTGGTGAGCCTCAAAAACAGGAAGGCCATATCAGAGTTTGCCAAACAACATCTAAAAAAGCCTTCACAGTTCTGGAACATCCTATGGACAGATGAGACCAAGATCAACTTGTACCAGAGTGATGGGAAGAGAAGAGTATGGAGAAGGAAAGGAACTGCTCATGATCCAAAGCATACCACCTCATCAGTGAAGCATGGTGGTGGTAGTGTCATGGCGTGGGCATGTATGGCTGCCAATGGAACTGGTTCTCTTGTATTTATTGATGATGCGACTGCTGACAAAAGCAGCAGGATGAATTCTGAAGTGTTTCGGGCAATATTATCTGCTCATATTCAGCCAAATGTTTCAGAACTCATTGGACGGCGCTTCACAGTGCAGATGGACAATGACCCGAAGCATACTGCGAAAGCAACCAAAGAGTTTTTTAAGGGAAAGAAGTGGAATGTTATGCAATGGCCAAGTCAATCACCTGACCCGAATCCGATTGAGCATGCATTTCACTTGCTGAAAACAAAACTGAAGGGAAAATGCCCCAAGAACAAGCAGGAACTGAAGACAGTTGCAGTAGAGGCCTGGCAGAGCATCACCAGGGATGAAACCCAGCATCTAGTGAGGTCTATGCATTCCAGACTTCAGGCTGTAATTGACTGCAAAGGATTTGCAACCAAGTATTGAAAAGTTGATTTATGATTGTTAATCTGTCCCATTACTTCTGGTCCTTTAAAAAGTGGGGGGTACATATACAAACTGCTGTAATCCCTACACCTTTCACCTGATTTGGATGTAAATACTAGGGATGATCGAACGGTTCGGGTCCACCATCGGTTCGGCCCGAACATTGGGTGTTCGAGGTTCGGCCGAATTTAGAACTTTTTGCCCAAAAATTTCGGAATTCGGCAACCAGAACCGACCAAAATGCAATGCTTCAGGAAATGGGCTTTAAAAGTCCGTGATTGGACCAGAACCATTAGCAAAAGCCAATTGAGGGGGCAGGAGAATGCTAGGAATGTGATTGGAGTGACTAGGGGGTCCCTAGACCAATCATTAGTGAATACGCCCCCCAGTATATAAGATCGCCCCCGCCATATTCCTAGCATTGTTATACTGGACATGGAAGAGAGTGGAAGCAGTTCTGTTAATTTTACTTTAAAAGTGTCATTTAGCTATTTTTAGTGTGAGGAAAGGGATATCTAGTGTAGTTAGAGTGCTCCTTTACACTTAAGTTAGCTTCAAAAATTTAGTTTCTGTAGGGAAAGTGTTAAGTGTCAGGGTGACCGTAGTGTAGTGTAGGGTTAACTGGCAGTGATCATTTTTCTGAATAGCTTCAGCACACCCATATGGCTTCTCACCAGCCTAGCATTTTTTATGCTGCAGGGGCTGCCACTGCCAGTGCTTTTTTGAGGACATGTTTGATGTCAGACATGACATCTGAACATGTGTATAGGGGGTATATATAGACACAGAGGCGTAACTAGAACCTTCAGGGCCCTGATGCAAGAAACCATGAAGGGCCCCCCAGACCCCTGGCCGGGGCCCTTACCTTCAAGCCCAGGGCTCTTCCCACTAATCCTGGGGCTCTTTACACTCGTTGCATGGCCTTTTATTACGGTCCCGCAGCAGGATTCTTTCACAAGTTCTGCAGTGGGCCCCCTTCCTGCAATCTTGTGGGCCCACTTCCTGCAATCTTGGGGCCTCCCCACAGTGGTGCAATGCCAGGGTCCGGTCGCAAGTGTGACCTTTGCGATCCTGGAAGTTCACCCACTGGTTTGCTACTGGGCCCCCTGGAGCATGGGGCCCGGTAGCGATTGCAACCCCTGCAACCCCTGTAGTTACGCCCCTGTATAGACATATATGTCTGTATATATACCCCTAGACATATATAGGTGTGATAGTAGCAGAAATAAATGCTTGCGCTAATGAAATCATTTACAGTAATATATTTCTGCTACTATCACACCTATATATGTCTAGGGGTATATATTCAGACATATATGTGTATATATACCCCCTATACACATGTTCAGATGTTTTGCCTGCCTCAAAAGAACCCAAAAAAATGCCAGAAAAACGCTAGCGTCAAAAAAAAAAAAAATGTCCAGGTGTGTTTTTGCTGGCATTTTTTGGGGGGTTTTGGAGGCAGGCAAAACATCTGAACATGTGTATAGGGGGTATATATAGACATATATGTCTGAATATATACCCCTAGACATATATAGGTGTGATAGTAGCAGAAATAAATGCTTGCGCTAATGAAATCATTTACAGTAATATATTTCTGCTACTATCACACCTATATATGTCTAGGGGTATATATTCAGACATATATGTCTATATATACCCCCTATACACATGTTCAGATGTTTTGCCTGCCTCAAAAGAACCCAAAAAAATGCCAAAAAAACGCTAGTGTAAAAAAAAAATGCCCAGGTGTGTTTTTGCTGGCATTTTTTGGGGGGTTTTGGAGGCAGGCAAAACATCTGAACTTGTGCACAGTACCACTATACACAAGTTCAGATGTTTTTCCTGACTGCAAAGATCCCAAAAAAATGCCTTCTATTAAACCGGCAAGGTGTTACAGGAGCGGAGCCAACCCCCTGTCAGAAAGTTTTCTAATACAAACAATTCTTTTTTTTCTGGTTCTGGACATGCTACAGAGCTGAAACTTCACAGGTACACCTTTTAGACCCCCCAGACACAAAATCACACAAAAAAAGTTCTTAAAAATTGTCATTTTTGATAAAAAAAGCCATTTATTGAAAAAAAAAAAAGAGATTTTTTGATTTTTACTTTGGATTTCAGATCTGGGGTGTCTAAAAAGTGTACATGTGAAGTTTCAGCTCTGTAGCATGTCCAGAACCAGAAAAAAAAGATTGTTTGTATTAGAAAACTTTCTGACAGGGGGTTTGCTTCGCTCCTGTAACACTTTGCCGGTTTAATAGAAGGCATTTTTTTGGGATCTTTGCAGTCAGGAAAAACATCTGAACTTGTGTATAGTGGTACTGTGCACAAGTTCTGATGTTTTGCCTGCCTCCAAAAACCCCCAAAAAATGCCAGCAAAAACACACCTGGGCATTTTTTTTTGACGCTAGCGTTTTTTTTGGCATTTTTTGGGGTTCTTTTGAGGCAGGCAAAACATCTGAACTTGTGTATAGTGGTATATATACACACATACATATATTTATATACACACCTAGACATATATAGGTGTGATAGTAGCAGAAATATATGCTTGCGCTAATGAAATCTTTTACAGTAATATATCCAAAGTAAAAATCAAAAAATCTCTCTTTTTTAAAAAAATTTTTTTCAATAATTGGCTTTTTTATCAAAAATGACAATTTTTAAGAACTTTTTTTTGTGTGATTAATAGTTAATGGGGCATGATCCAGAACCCTAGGCACTTTTTAGGGGCATTTATTGGGTTTTAGGGCTTCAAAATGGTGTTTTTTGATTACCGAAGTTCGGGTCCCATTGATTTCAATGGGGTTCTGAAATCCGAACCAAACTTTTGGAAAATTCGGGTGTTCTGGTCGAACCGAACTTTTCAAAAGTTCGATTATCCTTAGTAAATACCCTCAAATTAAAGCTGAAAGTCTGCAGTTAAAGCACGTCTTTGTTTAATTTCAAATCCATTGTGAGGGTGTATAGAGCCAAAAATATTAGAATTGTGTCGATGTCCCAATATTTATGGACCTGACTGTACCCCACATATAAGCACGAAGAGAATGGCCCCTAATGGGTGGAAGCTTGGGCAAAAAAACATATTCAGTACATTCTTCAAGTAGGGATTAGTGAACTTGGGTTTGATCTGAACCTGGAAGTTATCTGTCATCGCTCCCACCTGCAGCTTATTGGTCCAGGAGATAACTTCCAGGTTCAGATGAATTTGGGTTCAGACCAAACCCATGCTCATCTCTAGCTGCAAGAACCAAAAAATACCTATAGGCAATCCCTAAGTTACAAACGACTCCTAAATACAAACGGAGGGAGACAACAGGAAGTGAGAGGAAATCTCCATCTAGGAAGGGAAATTCAATCCTGTAAGAGTTCTCATGGGAAAAATGTGTCTCCACTGAAACTTTATCACCAATCTTTGTTTCCATGACAACCCACAATTTTCAAAATCCAATTGTCACAGGGACAGAAAGTGAGGTGAAATCTCAGGCACACAGGCGCTGCATGGTCTTGTTGCTATATAGCAGTCAGGACCAACAACATTTGGTGAGTGGCCCATTCATAACCACCTTTGGGTTATATCTGTCGGTGAAATCTAGCCTACACAAGGCTAACGGGGAAGATCACTTTTTAGCACCTGCACTTCAATCTGCACAGAACTGTTCTTTTTCCACTTTGCACAAGATTTTCTATCAAGCTTGTTTCTTTGGATTATTTATTGGTCGTTATATCACTCATTTTTGTATATCCAGTATATTTATCTAATTATATTTAACCACTTAAGCCCCGGAGGATTTTCCTGCTTAAAGACCAGGGCCTATTTTGCGATTCGGCACTGCGTGACTTTAACGGACAATTGCGCGGTCGTGCGACGCTGTACCCAAATGAAATCTTACGTCCTTTTTTTCCCACAAACAGATTTATTTTGGTGGTATTTGATCACCTGTGCAATTTTTGCTTTTTGCCCTATAAACAAAAAAAGAGCGTCAATTTTGAAAAAATAACAATATTTTTCAAATTTTTTTATATGAAATTCCCCCCCCCAAAAAAATTTAAAAATCAAAATTTTTTAACATTTTTGGCCAATTTGTTTTCTGCTACATATATTTGGTAAAAAAAAAAAATCGCAATAAGCGTATATTGATTGGTTTGCGCAAAAGTATTGCGTTTACTAACTAAGGGAAAGATTTATGTCATTTTTATTGTTTTTTTTTTAAACTAGTAATGGCGGCGATCTGCGATTTTTTTTTTTTGCATGACTGCGACATTGCGGCAGACAGATCGGACCCCTGACTAACATTTTTGACACTTTTGGGGGTACCAGTGACATTACTACAGTAATCAGTGCTAGAAATATGCACTGTTACTGTAAAAATGACACTGGCAGGGAAGGGGTTAACTTTATCAGTGATCAAGGGGTTAATTGTGTCCCTAGGGGCGTGATTCTAACTGTCAAGGGGCATGGCTTGTGATGTAACCACAGAGACATACGATCCTACATAGCAGGATCGTATGATCTCTGCAGTTACACCAGGGAGAATGACAGACGGCTTTGTTTACATCAGCCGCCTGCCTTTCTCCCTCTCCAGCGGGAGATCGCAAGTGGCCGGCGCACCTTGGAGCCACAGGTCACTCGCGAGGGGATGTCAGGAAACGAGTGGGGGCGGGAGCACGCCTCCGGCGGTCCGCGCTCGCCCTTATAGGCTCGTGGCCGAGTGAAGTACTGGTACGTCACTTTGCCCAGGAGGGGCTGACTGCCGCATTATATGTACTTGCAGCGGTCGGCAAGTGGTTAAGCAACTCACTGATGTATGTATAGAAAGCCTTCTCCCTCCTCATTTGGGCGAAGCATCTGGATGCGGTAAAGCCACTCCTTTTTTCCTTCTATGTGGTATAAGAGACTTGGCCTCATCCAATGTTATTGAATAGTACAGTTATTCTGGCCTGCTAGCAATCCGGATTGAGGCACTTCCTTCTGCATTTCTTCTCTCCTTTATCGAAATCACAATTATATTAAATCGATATTGTGAACCCTCTTCGCCCAATACCCCTGAGGAAGTCTAAAAGGTGAAACGCGTCGGATTAGGCTTGCCCTCTGACATGCACATGGGCACACGGATCATCGTGTGTCTCAGTAAGAGGTCAAGCCTGTTTTTTTTTGAGTAAAGGGTCATTTTATTATGTATGTTTTTCTGTATAACTATTTGTGACATTTGAACCAATCATACGTCAGATTGTATTTTATCCTTTTGATATAATAAAATGTATGCTTTTTATATCTTTGTGAATGATATCATACTTAGTGGGGTAGTCTAGCACCGGTACATCCCTGTTTTACTTCCTATTTTTTTGTACCTATAGACTGAATCACAGTATTACATTTCTATCATTATTGTAATATAGTAAGTATAGCGAGAAACCTGCAGGTAGAAGGGGATGACGGCCATCTTGGTACACCCCGCACTGCTCAGCGACAAACTGATTATATAGTGAAATAGTCTATTTCCGTATATAAGGTGAGTTTACTGCTAAAATAAGTCTGAAATTCAAGAGTTGCATGGGTGTAAGAAGATGTCTGCAGCTGCTTCGTGTTCTGTTACATTAGGAAACCTATTGGAACGCATATTGGCCATGTTGGAATGCATGGCGCATGCGCAGTAAGTTTTCTCGGCCGTCACTTCCGGTTGCAGAATCTGATAGGTAACGCTATTCTGATAGAACACCGGCATTGGCTGGAGGACGGCGGGGAGCGCAGGGAAGGTGAGTAACATTCTGGGGTACTCCTGAGTGTGGCTCGGGGGTTACCGCTTTTGGTACTGAAAATTAACCCCGAGACACTCGGGAATACTGCCAGGGGAGGTTAACCACTTCAATACCGGGCACTTTCACCCCCCTTCCTGCCCAGGCCAATTTTCAGCTTTCAGCGCTGTCACACTTTGACTGACAATTGCGCGGTCATGCTACACTGTACCCATATTAAAATTTGTATCATTTTTTTCACACAAATAGAGCTTTCTTTTGGTGGTATTTAATCACCTCTGTGTTTTTTATTTCTTACAAAAAAAAAAAGAAAGAAAAAAGACAGAAAATTTTGAAAAAAAAGGTTTTTATTTTCTGTCAGTAAATTTTGAAAATAAATAATTGTTTCACCTTCACTGATGTGCGCTGATAGGTGGCACTGATGAGCACTGATAGGTGGCACTGATGAGCACTGAAAGGCGGCACTGATGGGCACTTAGAGGTGGCACTGATGAGCGGCACTGATGGGCACTGATGGGCGGCACTGATGTGCACTGACGGGCAGCACTGATGAACACTGACAGGTGGCCCTGATGGGCACTGACGGACACTGATGGGCAGCACAGATGAGCAGGCACTGATGGGCACTGACTGGCAGCACTATGGGCACTAATTGTGGGCACTGTGGGCACTGAAGGTGGTGGACACTAACTGGCACTGTTTTTCACGTTTCTGTAATCAGTGTCCTGATTACCTGTCCTAGTCTCCCCTGTGAGGAGGAGCCGCTGACAGTGTGAGGTGAGGAGAGCTGATCAACGGCACTTCCACATTTACATGGACACAGCCGATCACATGGGTAAAGAGCCATGTCATTGGCTCTTTACCGAGATCGGGGGTCGCGCCGTGTCCTAGCAACATGGCACGGCTACGATCGCCGTACTACGCTCCCCCGCGGGCACGCGAGAGAGGCTGTTCTGGCGTCGGCATCCCAGAACAATAGCTGCACCGTCCGCCCGGATTTGACAGTGGGCTGGCAGTATGTGGTTAACCACTTAAGCCCCGGAGGGTTTGGCTGCTTAAAGACCAGGGGGTATTTTGCGATTCGGCACTGTGTGACTTTAACAGACAATTGTGCGGTCGTGCAACACTGTACCCAAATGAAATTGATGTCCTTTTTTTCCCCACAAACAGAGCTTTCTTTTGGTGGTATTTGATCACCTGTGCAATTTTTACTTTTTGCGCTATAAACAAAAAAAGAGCGACAATTTTGAAAAAATAACAATATTTTTCAAATTTTTTTATATGAAATTCCCCAAAAAAAATGTAAAAATCTAAATTTTTTAACATTTTAGGCCAATTTGTTTTCTGCTACATATGTTTGGTAAAAAAAATTGCAATAGGCGTATTTTGATTGGTTTGCGCAAAAGTTATTGCGTTTACTAACTAAGGGAAAATTTTTTGCCATTTTTATTGTTTTTTTTTTTATCTAGTAATGGCGGCGATCTGCAATTTTTTTTGAGGGACTACGACATTGCGGCAGACAGATCGGACCCCTAACTGACATTTTTGACACTTTTGGGGGTACCAGTGACATTACTACAGTAATCAGTGCTATACATATGCACCGTTACTGTAAAAATGACACTGGCAGGGAAGGGGTTAACTTTATTAGTGATCCAGGGGTTATGTGTTCCTAGGGGCGTGATTCTAACTGTACAGGGGTGTGGCTTGTGATGTAACCACAGAGACATGCGATCCTACATAGGAGGATCGTATGATCTCTGCAGTTACATCAGGGAGAATGATAGACGGTTGTGTTTACATCAGCCGCCTGCCTTTCTCGCTCTGCACCAGGAGATTGCGAGTGGCCTGGGGACATCGGGTCCGCTGGTCACACGCGCGGGGATGCCCCTAGAGGCTCACACGCGAGCGACGTAGTACTACGTCACTTTGCCTGTACGGGGCTGACTGCCGCAGTAAATGTACTTGCGGCGGTCGGCAAGTGGTTAAGGGGTGGGTTCATACCCCTTGCAGTGTGGGAAATGCCATATTTGCCAGTCATGGTAGTCATGTGATCAGGCAGAGCTTCCCACCCCCCTCTGAGTGCAATAGCCCAATGGAAGGGATGCCGGGGCTGAGCAGGAAGGGGTTAAGACAGCAAACCAGGCAAAGAAAAATAAAATCTCTGAAATAGCGATTTGTGCCGTAATCTTCTTACATTCTCTGACAGGTTGCTTGTACGGAGAACCAGGAATATGCGGCACTCCAAGAACCGTGAAGACCTTTTTTTTTTTTGTCTGTGAAGTTTCTTTGTTTCTTGGAGCCTTGTTGGAATGAGCTTTGTAAAGTCATAGAAGCAGGTGTACATCCCTCGGGGAACGCACTGATCAAACGTCATTTTCTACAGAGACAGGTTCTAACGTCTGACAAAACCCGAGGAAAGACGACGCAAAACGCCTTCTCAGAAGCAATTAGAGCAGAGGGACCATGTAATGCCTCTTTCATGGGCTGCTAATGAGACACTTGTTGGCACTTTATCTTCATCAGCATTAGGCACTAAAAATTTGATTGTAGGCAATTCTGGTTTATTATGTTCAGACCAAGAAGTACAGACAGTACAATAAAACTCCATCCACCGATATTAGCGGAATTACATTTTCATGCTTCAGCTGTCACTGCAATGTGTCAAGAATTGGAACACTTTCACCTTCTTCAGGCTTGCTAAGTGAATTGTTGATGCTGGAAAACATCTCGAGATGGGGAGAACACGTTCTGGGGCTGTAGCCAAACATCTAAGAGCATACTTAGTGTAGCACCCTCCTAGGTAGGTGCTAGTGAGGACATGGCTCATTTGGTGGGGGGTGAGTGTAGCACCCTCCTAGGTAGGTGCTAGTGAGGAGATGGCTCATTTTGGCGGGGGGTGAGTGTAGCACCCTCCTAGATAGGTGCTAGTGAGGACATGGCTCGTTTGGCGGGGGTGAGTGTAGCACCCTCCTAGGTAGGTGCTAGTGAGGACATGGCTCATTTGGTGGAGGGTGAGTGTAGCACCCTCCTAGGTAGGTGCTAGTGAGGACATGGCTCGTTTGGCGGGGGGTGAGTGTAGCACCCTCCAAGGTAGGTGCTAGTGAGGACATGGCTCTTTGGTGGGGGGTGAGTGTAGCACCCTCCTAGGTAGATGCTAGTGAGGACATGGCTCGTTTTGCGGGGGGTGAGTGTAGCACCCTCCTAGATAGGTGCTAGTGAGGACATGGCTCGTTTGGCGGGGGGTGAGTGTAGCACCCTCCTAGGTAGGTGCTAGTGAGGACATGGCTCGTTTTGCGGGGGGTGAGTGTAGCACCCTCCTAGATAGGTGCTAGTGAGGACATGGCTCGTTTGGCGGGGGTGAGTGTAGCACCCTCCTAGATAGGTGCTAGTGAGGACATGACTCGTTTGGTGGGGGGTGAGTGTAGCACCCTCCTAGATAGGTGCTAGTGAGGACATGGCTCGTTTGGCGGGGGGGGGGGATAAGTGTAGCACCCTCCTAGGCAGGTGCTAATGAGGACATGGCTCGTTTGGCGGGGGTGAGTGTAGCACCCTCCTAGGTAGGTGCTAGTGAGGACATGGCTCGTTTGGCGGGGGGTGAGTGTAGCACCCTCCTAGGTAGGTGCTAGTGAGGACATGGCTCTTTGGTGGGGGGTGAGTGTAGCACCCTCCTAGGTAGATGCTAGTGAGGACATGGCTCGTTTTGCGGGGGGTGAGTGTAGCACCCTCCTAGATAGGTGCTAGTGAGGACATGGCTCGTTTGGCGGGGGTGAGTGTAGCACCCTCCTAGATAGGTGCTAGTGAGGACATGGCTCGTTTGGCGGGGGTGAGTGTAGCACCCTCCTAGGTAGGTGCTAGTGAGAGAGTATAGTTTTTGGCTCAGTCTGCCAATCAGAGGAGCAGCAGGCAAATTATATATTGCTTTCTGTCTAGCAGAGAGCAGGATCTGTGAGTGAGGTCTGCTCGGTGTGTTCAGTGTGTTATGGGGAGGCATGTTGGACAGTGAGAGGAAACCTGACCTGACCAATGGATACATAGGCTTTGATAGAGTCCTTGTGATTGGTAGAGACAGGCTGTCTCTGTGCATTCTGGGATACTGTATAAAAGCCAGGAGCACATGTGCTGCGGGGTCTTTGGCTGGTAAGCAGAGTCCCGGTGGGAGGGTGGCGGCCGCCTCCTCCTCTGTAGCAGTGGCACCAGAGTAGCAGTGGCACCTAAAGGCCAGAGGAACGGAACGGAACCCAGAGGTCCAAGAAAGCTGATTGAGGGGGGAGACACTGGAGACCCTAGAAAAACAATGTCATGAGTACAGGGGATCGTGTCAAGGAGCCTAACCTGAGGAGGGCCACCCCGGAGCAGAATAGTCAGTGGACGGGTGTCAGTGGCCAAGAAAGGGGATACTAGGAGAGTGTCCTGAAGATAATTTTAGTTCATTAAGTCATCTGGAATGAGACTTAACCCTAAATTCATCTAGTGGCAAGGTGGATCAACAGCCTGGCTGTATCTACAGATAGATGTCCTCCAAACCTTGTGCATAGTTAATCTGGAGTATCCCCGCTATTCCCTTCTCCCATCCCTATTTAAATTAAAACACCAAAAACAACTACAAACCCCTGGACTGATCACTAACTCAGCCAAGAAGTAAAGGGTTAAATTGTGAATGCCAGTGTTGCTAACGGTAACCCAGGAGGACCTGAAAGTGTAATATCCAGCAGTCCTCAAGGGGGCAGTGCTACATTAGCAACATATTAGTTCCAGTTCCAGGGACGCTGTCACTCCCACCCTTGGTCCACACTTGTAATGCCTCCTTTCCGACTGGCATACCTAGACCACGGCCACTTTCTAAGGTGGCCCCCCGACCCTAATATATGCAAGGCCCATCTACTCACAGCCGCAATCCGTTCAGTTAACTCAATTTTTTGTTACTGCGTATGCTTAGGACCTCAAATAAGGGTAATGCTGTGATCCAAGGGCACAGCCTGGGAAAGAAGCCAGAGATGATGGACTGTCCCGGCAAATCCGGGACAGTTGTCTTCTACACTATATTACCAAAAGTATTGGGACGCCTGCCTTTACACACACATCAACTTTAATGGCATCCCAGTCTTATTCCGTAGGGTTCAATATTGAGTTGTAAACACTAAGAGAGCTGGTGCTAATATAACAGCGCCCCCCTCCATAGTGAATGACAAATAACACCCGGGGGACAAGAAGCAGCTATGTGGAAAAAGACCACCAGGATGGATACTGAAAAACCCATTCACACAAGGAATATCCACATGAAAGAGCTATATGAACCCACCAGGTGATGGGTGATGATGACAACGATGGTGGTCATAAATGGTACTGTGTCATTAAAAAACATAAAAAGGTTTAAATATAAAATTTGTTCCATAAATGTTATTCATTGGTGTAAGAGAGCAGTACACCTTCAATATTGAGTTGACCCACCCTTTGCAGCTACAACAGCTTCAACTCTTCTGAGAAGGCCGTCCACAAGGTTTAGGAGTATCTATGGGAATGTTTGACCAAATAGAAGCGCATTAGTGTTGGACGAGAAGGCCTTGCTCCCAGTCTCGGCTCTAAGTCATCCCAAAGGTGTTCTATCGGGTTGAGGTCAGGATTCTGTGCAGGTCAGTCAAGTTCCTCCACTCCAAACTCGCTCATCCATGTCTTACGGACCTTGCTTTGTGCACTGGTCTAAATCATTGGCTGGAGGGGGATTATGGTGTGGGGTTTTTTTTCGGGGGTTGGGATTGGCCCCTTAGTTCCAGTGAAGGGAACTCTTAAGGCGTCAGCATACCAAGACATTTTGGACAAATTCATGCTCCCAGCTTTGTGGGAAGAGTTTGGGGATGGCCTCTGTACAGAGCTAATCCTGTTCGTTCATTCTGTGCAGCTGCAGAGAAAGGACCTGACGAATCTGTCCTCAGTCCCTTTCTCTGTCTCAAAAGTGAGACATCAGGGGTCTGTTTAGACCCTTGATATTTCATAAAAGCCCCCTAAAGGGGGGTCCTAAAAATATTTAAAAAATAAAATAAATAAAATAAAACAAAATAGTAAAAAATAATAATAAAACAACCAAAATAAAAAAAACTACTGACACCAGTGGCGATACTACCAGGGTCCCGAAGATCGCATTCCTTGGGGAGGGACCCCAAGACAGCAGGAAGGTGCCTGGCCACAGGAACGTATTAAAGGGTCCCGCAAATAAAGTATAGGGCCCCAGGATCAGTGGGAAGGGCCCCGGGGGCCCTACATGGTTTCTTGTACCGGGTTGTACTGAAGGTTCTAGTTATACCTCTGTCCTCAGGTAACACGCATAGAAGAAACAAATCCTCCTACATAAGTTGTACCTGTGTATCTGCAGTCTTTTCTTCTCTATATCTGTGTAAAGTCCAGCATTCCTAAGCTTTAGCAGATAGAGGATGGGGATCTGATGTCACACACTGCACAGTATTGAGCAGGGAGCTGAGTGTAATTTGAGACCTGAGTGTAGGGAAAGGACACATCCCCCTCTATACTGTCTCATAGGGAAACATGCACAGCTAAGGCTGTCAATCAAAATTATAATCTAATGTGTGCTGGAGGTGGGGAGAGGGGCATCTGTGGGGACTGTCTCTTGTCGGCATAGACTGTCAGAAGTGACTCATGCAGATTGTAGAGAAATGAGACAAGATTCACACTAAATGCTTTGGATTGAGGCATATATACACTATGGAAGGAAATGCTGTGTTCATTTTTCATTTCAGAGGTTTAATACCATCTTAACCACTTGCCGACCACCTGCCGCAGATATACTGGGGCAGGCTGGCTTGGCTGCACGAATCGCCATACCTGTACAAGGGTCCACGGGAGCGATCCTGGGGACGCTTCCCTTATTCACCACCAGCGGGGAAGCTGATTCATGGGGCAGGCGCCCCGAGATTACCGCCGGGCACCCGTGATCGCTCCCCCATGGTGAGAGAACGGCGGTCTGCTGTTATAGACACAGCAGACCATTGTTCTCTCAGGTATCAATGCAGAGCTCCTGTGTTCCTCCTTTTTAGGTTCACAGGTCTCAGTCTTGATTCTACAAGCCCATCCCCCTCACAGTTAGAAAACACCCCCATGGCATACATTTAACCCTTTGATCGCTCCTGGATAAACCCCTTCCCTGCCAGTGCCATTAGTACAGTGACAGTGCATATTTTTAGCACTGATGATTACTGTAGTAATGTCACTGGTCCCCCCAAAAGTGTCAAAAATGTCAGTTAGGGGTCCGATCTGTCCGCCGTAATGCCGCAGTCCAGCTAAAAATCGCAGATCGCCGCCATTACTAGTAAAAAAGAAATACATAAATAAAAGTGAGATAAATCTTTCCCCTAGTTTGTAGATGCGGTAACTTTTGCACAAACCAATAACCAAAACCAATAACCAAACCAATACGCTTACTGGGATTTTTTTTTACCAGAAATATGTAGCAGAATACATATTTGCCTAAAATGTTCAAAAGATTTGATTTTTACATTTTTTTTTTTTATTGTGAATGTTATATAGCAGAAAGTGAAAAAAAAATATATATATATAAATATAAAAACATTTTTTCCGAATTGTCATTCTTTTTTTGTTTATATCGCAAAAAAAAAAAAAAAAATCGCACAGGTGATCAAATACCACCAAAAGAAAGCTTTGTTTGTGTGGAAAAAAAAGACTTCCATTTTATTTGGGTACAGCGTCGCACGACTGCGCAATTGGAAATTGTCCGTTAAAGTAACGCAGTGCCGAATTGTAAAAAATAGCCTGGTTATTAAGGGGGGAAATCTTCTGGTTAGAGAGGAACTGTAGTGTGAAGGCTGTGCCCGCAACAAGACAAGCAAAGAGCAAGGGACCAGTTACCAGCGGGGCCACCTCCAGCACTAGTCACCTGCTCGCCGCCCACTACTGTCACATGTGAATACAGAAGGGAGGAGGGGGTGAGCTCTGTACTGGAATCTGGGAGGCAGGGTTACTGGGTTTGAGAGCTCTGTAGTGGAATCTAGGGGGAATGGGTTATAGAGGAAAAGATCTCAGTAATAAAGGGGGGTGGGGGAGAGAGAATTTGGGGGTTAACCATTTTTGGTTGTAAAGTGAATTATGAGATATGCACTCCACAACCCTGCACTCTGTATGCAGCGCCCTCCACAACCCTGCACTCTGTATAGAGCACACTGCTTAACCCTGCACTCTGTAACCTGTGTTCTCTTTAACATTACACTATGTATGTAGTGCACTCCTTAACCCTGTATTCTATACATAGCATACTCCACAACCCTGCCCTCTGTACATAGCACACTCCTCTAGCTTGCACTCTGTGCATAGGGCACTCCTCACCCCTGCACTCTGTAGAGAGCACACTCCTCAACCCTGCACTTTGTACATAGCACGCTCCTCAACCCTGCACTCTGTATGTAGCGCATTTCTTAACCCTGCACTCTGTATGTAGTTTACTCCAAAACCCTGCATTCTGTATGCAGTGCACTCCACAACCCTGCACTCTTTAGGCAGCACATTCTTAAACCCTGCACTCTGAATGTAGTGCAATCCTCAACCCTTTACTCTGTACGCAGCACACTCCTAAACCCTGTACACTGTATGTAGCACCTCCACAACCCTGCACTCTGTATGCAGCGCCCTCCACAACCCTGCACTCTGTATAGAGCACACTGCTTAACCCTGCACTCTGTAACCTGTGTTCTCTTTAACATTACACTATGTATGTAGTGCACTCCTTAACCCTGTATTCTATACATAGCATACTCCACAACCCTGCCCTCTGTACATAGCACACTCCTCTACCTTGCACTCTGTGCATAGTGCACTCCTCACCCCTGCACTCTGTAGAGAGCACACTCCTCAACCCTGCACTTTGTACATAGCACGCTCCTCAACCCTGCACTCTGTATGTAGCGCATTTCTTAACCCTGCAATCTGTATGTAGTTTACTCCTAAACCCTGCATTCTGTATGCAGTGCACTCCACAACCCTGCACTCTTTAGGCAGCACACTCTTAAACCCTGCACTCTGAATGTAGTGCAATCCTCAACCCTTTACTCTGTACGCAGCACACTCCTAAACCCTGTACACTGTATGTAGCACCTCCACAACCCTGCACTCTGTATGCAGCGCCCTCCACAACCCTGCACTCTGTATAGAGCACACTGCTTAACCCTGCACTCTGTAACCTGTGTTCTCTTTAACATTACACTATGTATGTAGTGCACTCCTTAACCCTGTACTCTATACATAGCATACTCCACAACCCTGCCCTCTGTACATAGCACACTCCTCTACCTTGCACTCTGTGCATAGGGCACTCCTCACCCCTGCACTCTGTAGAGAGCACACTCCTCAACCCTGCACTTTGTACATAGCACGCTCCTCAACCCTGCACTCTGTATGTAGCGCATTTCTTAACCCTGCACTCTGTATGTAGTTTACTCCTAAACCCTGCATTCTGTATGCAGTGCACTCCACAACCCTGCACTCTTTAGGCAGCACACTCTTAAACCCTGCACTCTGAATGTAGTGCAATCCTCAACCCTTTACTCTGTACGCAGCACACTCCTAAACCCTGTACACTGTATGTAGCACCTCCACAACCCTGCACTCTGTATGCAGCGCCCTCCACAACCCTGCACTCTGTATAGAGCACACTGCTTAACCCTGCACTCTGTAACCTGTGTTCTCTTTAACATTACACTATGTATGTAGTGCACTCCTTAACCCTGTATTCTATACATAGCATACTCCACAACCCTGCCCTCTGTACATAGCACACTCCTCTACCTTGCACTCTGTGCATAGGGCACTCCTCACCCCTGCACTCTGTAGAGAGCACACTCCTCAACCCTGCACTTTGTACATAGCACGCTCCTCAACCCTGCACTCTGAATGTAGCGCATTTCTTAACCCTGCACTCTGTATGTAGTTTACTCCTAAACCCTGCATTCTGTATGAAGTGCACTCCACAACCCTGCACTCTTTAGGCAGCACATTCTTAAACCCTGCACTCTGAATGTAGTGCAATCCTCAACCCTTTACTCTGTACGCAGCACACTCCTAAACCCTGTACACTGTATGTAGCACCTCCACAACCCTGCACTCTGTATGCAGCGCCCTCCACAACCCTGCGCTCTGTATAGAGCACACTGCTTAACCCTGCACTCTGTAACCTGTGTTCTCTTTAACATTACACTATGTATGTAGTGCACTCCTTAACCCTGTATTCTATACATAGCATACTCCACAACCCTGCCCTCTGTACATAGCACACTCCTCTACCTTGCACTCTGTGCATAGGGCACTCCTCACCCCTGCACTCTGTAGAGAGCACACTCCTCAACCCTGCACTTTGTACATAGCACGCTCCTCAACCCTGCACTCTGTATGTAGCGCATTTCTTAACCCTGCAATCTGTATGTAGTTTACTCCTAAACCCTGCATTCTGTATGCAGTGCACTCCACAACCCTGCACTCTTTAGGCAGCACACTCTTAAACCCTGCACTCTGAATGTAGTGCAATCCTCAACCCTTTACTCTGTACGCAGCACACTCCTAAACCCTGTACACTGTATGTAGCACCTCCACAACCCTGCACTCTGTATGCAGCGCCCTCCACAACCCTGCACTCTGTATAGAGCACACTGCTTAACCCTGCACTCTGTAACCTGTGTTCTCTTTAACATTACACTATGTATGTAGTGCACTCCTTAAACCTGTACTCTATACATAGCATACTCCACAACCCTGCCCTCTGTACATAGCACACTCCTCTAGCTTGCACTCTGTGCATAGGGCACTCCTCACCCCTGCACTCTGTAGAGAGCACACTCCTCAACCCTGCACTTTGTACATAGCACGCTCCTCAACCCTGCACTCTGTATGTAGCACATTTCTTAACCCTGCACTCTGTATGTAGTTTACTCCTAAACCCTGCATTCTGTATGCAGTGCACTCCACAACCCTGCACTCTTTAGGCAGCACACTCTTAAACCCTGCACTCTGAATGTAGTGCAATCCTCAACCCTTTACTCTGTACGCAGCACACTCCTAAACCCTGTACACTGTATGTAGCACCTCCACAACCCTGCACTCTGTATGCAGCGCCCTCCACAACCCTGCACTCTGTATAGAGCACACTGCTTAACCCTGCACTCTGTAACCTGTGTTCTCTTTAACATTACACTATGTATGTAGTGCACTCCTTAAACCTGTACTCTATACATAGCATACTCCACAACCCTGCCCTCTGTACATAGCACACTCCTCTAGCTTGCACTCTGTGCATAGGGCACTCCTCACCCCTGCACTCTGTAGAGAGCACACTCCTCAACCCTGCACTTTGTACATAGCACGCTCCTCAACCCTGCACTCTGTATGTAGCACATTTCTTAACCCTGCACTCTGTATGTAGTTTACTCCTAAACCCTGCATTCTGTATGCAGTGCACTCCACAACCCTGCACTCTTTAGGCAGCACACTCTTAAACCCTGCACTCTGAATGTAGTGCAATCCTCAACCCTTTACTCTGTACGCAGCACACTCCTAAACCCTGTACACTGTATGTAGCACCTCCACAACCCTGCACTCTGTATGCAGCGCCCTCCACAACCCTGCGCTCTGTATAGAGCACAACGCTTAACCCTGCACTCTGTAACCTGTGTTCTCTTTAACATTACACTATGTATGTAGTGCACTCCTTAACCCTGTATTCTATACATAGCATACTCCACAACCCTGCCCTCTGTACATAGCACACTCCTCTACCTTGCACTCTGTGCATAGGGCACTCCTCACCCCTGCACTCTGTAGAGAGCACACTCCTCAACCCTGCACTTTGTACATAGCACGCTCCTCAACCCTGCACTCTGTATGTAGGGCATTTCTTAACCCTGCAATCTGTATGTAGTTTACTCCTAAACCCTGCATTCTGTATGCAGTGCACTCCACAACCCTGCACTCTTTAGGCAGCACACTCTTAAACCCTGCACTCTGAATGTAGTGCAATCCTCAACCCTTTACTCTGTACGCAGCACACTCCTAAACCCTGTACACTGTATGTAGCACCTCCACAACCCTGCACTCTGTATGCAGCGCCCTCCACAACCCTGCACTCTGTATAGAGCACACTGCTTAACCCTGCACTCTGTAACCTGTGTTCTCTTTAACATTACACTATGTATGTAGTGCACTCCTTAAACCTGTACTCTATACATAGCATACTCCACAACCCTGCCCTCTGTACATAGCACACTCCTCTAGCTTGCACTCTGTGCATAGGGCACTCCTCACCCCTGCACTCTGTAGAGAGCACACTCCTCAACCCTGCACTTTGTACATAGCACGCTCCTCAACCCTGCACTCTGTATGTAGCACATTTCTTAACCCTGCACTCTGTATGTAGTTTACTCCTAAACCCTGCATTCTGTATGCAGTGCACTCCACAACCCTGCACTCTTTAGGCAGCACACTCTTAAACCCTGCACTCTGAATGTAGTGCAATCCTCAACCCTTTACTCTGTACGCAGCACACTCCTAAACCCTGTACACTGTATGTAGCACCTCCACAACCCTGCACTCTGTATGCAGCGCCCTCCACAACCCTGCACTCTGTATAGAGCACACTGCTTAACCCTGCACTCTGTAACCTGTGTTCTCTTTAACATTACACTATGTATGTAGTGCACTCCTTAAACCTGTACTCTATACATAGCATACTCCACAACCCTGCCCTCTGTACATAGCACACTCCTCTAGCTTGCACTCTGTGCATAGGGCACTCCTCACCCCTGCACTCTGTAGAGAGCACACTCCTCAACCCTGCACTTTGTACATAGCACGCTCCTCAACCCTGCACTCTGTATGTAGCACATTTCTTAACCCTGCACTCTGTATGTAGTTTACTCCTAAACCCTGCATTCTGTATGCAGTGCACTCCACAACCCTGCACTCTTTAGGCAGCACACTCTTAAACCCTGCACTCTGAATGTAGTGCAATCCTCAACCCTTTACTCTGTACGCAGCACACTCCTAAACCCTGTACCCTGTATGTAGCACCTCCCCAACCCTGCACTTTGTGTGTAGCACACCCCTTAACCTTGCACTCAGTATGTAGTGCACTCCTTATTCCTGCACTCAGTATGTAGTGCACTCCTCAACCCTGCACTCTGTACACAGCACACTCCTAAACTCTGTACTCTATATGTAGCACACTCCTCAACTCTGCACTCTATTTGCAGCACACTCTTCAACCCTGAACTCTGTACGCAGTCACTCCTCAACCCTGCACTCTGTATGTAGCACACTCCTCAACACTGCAATCTGTATTTAGTGCACTCCTGAACTCTGCATGCAGCGCACTCTTTAACCCTGAGCTCAGTACATATCATACTCCACTACCTTGCGCTCTGTATGCAGCACACTCCCCAATCCTGCACTCTGTAGGTAGTGCCCTCCTAAACCCTGAGTTCTGTACATAGCACACTCCTGTACTGCTGGTATGTAACAATGCCCCTCTGAGCCCTCACTAACGCCGCCTCCCCCCCGCCACTGGGGAGGATGACTTCCTGCACTTATTCTCTGAGAAAAAAAGCCCTGTTCACCAGTATTGCCTGCAGACTCCCTGCAGCTGATTTTTTCCCATTCCCCGCGTCTCGGCACAGAGATGGCCTTTCCAAAGAAAATCTTTTACTAAAGTGTAGACTAGAACACCGACATTCCACAGGATGACGTCCCCCCCCCCCCCCCCCCATCCACTACTATACAGAACAAGTAGTTGGCATTTCAAAATTTCTTTACTCTTATGCAGCTTTGCTGTTATGAAAGTACTTAGAGTCAGCCTTTCATTTCCTGAAAAAAGTTCTATTCCTAAAGAATACCTTTCAGTAGTTTTACAAGTCCACCATGTCACAATATACAGCAGTAGTATCAGTTTTCATGAAAGTTCCATCTTTTATCATTAAAAATCCATCACTGTGCTCCAATCAGTGACTTTGCCTAGGCTGAGATAAAGTCATCAGTCCGCTGCAGGCAGGGAGAAGTATTTTCTCAGTCTCCTCTCCCCCTGTTATCAGACTGCAACATAGTAACTTTGTAGCATGTCACAAGGTGAATGAGTGCCAGTTCACTCTTCTGCGATCACAGACATCGCATATGATTCGGAGCGCACTGCTCCTAAAATTACATGCAATGTCTGTGTGGTGCGAGTTCAGCCATACAGTACGGTGAATTCGCACCGCAATCGCAGTGAACACTCACAGGACCCTTTTTTGGTCCGCAGCAGAATCAGATCGCATTGTGGTTCACAACAGTGTGATCCGATTCCTGTGCAAACTGTCAGATCGAACTGTCAGAACGCACTGCGATATGCGATCTGAGCTGGGGGTGTCGTTAACTTTGAATTGACACTCCCAGCGTATCGCATATCGCAGTGTGAACTGCCTGTGCTGCGGATGCGAGGCGGGAACACGCAGATATATTCGCAGTGTTACTGCATCGCAATTGTGTGAACCGTCACTGATTGCTGAAAGGCTGCAGCAGGGACTCAATCCCAAATGAAAGCATTGTTATCCACCCCCTTTCATTAGTGTATTTACACTGTATCATTTCGTGTATCCACCCCATATCATTGATGCATCCACCCCGTAGCATTAGTATATCCATATAGAATCATTGATGTATCCATCCCATATCATTGCTGTATACACCCATATCATTGGTGTATCCAACCCATATCATTGGTGTATCCAACCCATAGCATTGGTGTATCCAACCCATAGCATTGGTGTATCCAACCCATAGCATTGGTGTATCTATCCCAGATCGCTAGTGTATTCATTCTGTAGCATTAGGGTATCCACCCTGTAGCATTCGGTTATCCACCCTGTATCATTGGTGTATCCACCCCTTATCATTGGTGTATTCATCCCATATTACTAGTACATCTACCCTTTATCATTGGTATATCCACCCCATATCATTGATGTATCAACCCCGTATCATTGATGTATCCATCCCATATCATTGATGTATACTCCCATATCATTGGTGTATTCACCCCATAGCATTATTGTATCCACCCTATAGCATTGGTGTATCCATCCCCTGTCGCTGGTGTATCCACCCTGTAGCATTGGTGTATCCACCCCTTATCGTTGCTTTATTCACTCCATATCACTAGTACATCTACCCTTTATCATTGGTATATCCACCCCGAATCATTGGTGTATCCATCCCATATCATTGCTGTATACACCCATATTATTGGTGTATCCAACCCATAGCATTATTGTATCTATCCCATATCATCGGTGTATCCACCCCATAGCATTGGTGTATCCATCCCATAGCGCTGGTGTATTCACTCTGTAGCATTGGTGTTTCCTCCCCGTATCATTCGTTTATTCACCCCATATCACTAGTATATCCACCCCATATCACTAGTATATCCACCCCATATCACTAGTATATCCACCCCATATCACTAGTATATCCACCCCATATCGCTAGTATATCCACCCCATATCACTGGTATATCCACCCCATATCACTGGTATATCCACCCCATATTACTAGTATATCCACCCCATATCACTGGTATATCCACCCCATATCACTAGTATATCCACCCCTTATCATTGGTATATCCACCCCATATCACTAGTATATCCACCCCATATCACTGGTATATCCACCCCATATCACTAGTATATCCACCCCATATCATTGGTATATCCACCCCATATCACTGGTATATCCACCCCATATCACTAGTATATCCACCCCATATCATTGGTATATCCACCCCATATCACTAGTATATCCACCCCATATCACTAGTATATCCACCCCATATCACTGGTATATCCACCCCATATCACTGGTATATACCCCATATCACTGGTATATCCACCCCATATCACTAGTATATCCACCCCATATCACTAGTATATCCACCCCATATCACTGGTATATCCACCCCATATCACTGGTATATCCACCCCATATCATTGGTATATCCACCCCATATCACTAGTATATCCACCCCATATCACTAGTATATCCACCCCATATCACTAGTATATCCACCCCATATCACTAGTATATCCACCCCATATCACTAATATATCCACCCCATATCACTGGTATATCCACCCCATATCACTGGTATATCCACCCCATATCATTGGTATATCCACCCCATATCACTAGTATATCCACCCCATATCACTAGTATATCCACCCCATATCACTAATATATCCACCCCATATCACTAGTATATCCACCCCATATCACTGGTATATCCACCCCATATCACTGGTATATCCACCCCATATCACTGGTATATCCACCCCATATCACTAGTATATCCACCCATTATCATTGGTATATCCACCCCTTATCATTGGTATATCCACCCCATATCACTAGTATATCCACCCCATATCACTAGTATATCCACCCCTTATCACTGGTATATCCACCCCATATCACTGGTATATCCACCCCATATCACTAGTATATCCACCCCATATCACTGGTATATCCACCCCATATCACTGGTATATCCACCCCATATCACTAGTATATCCACCCCTTATCATTGGTATATCCACCCCATATCACTGGTATATCCACCCCTTATCATTGGTATATCCACGCCTTATCCTTGGTGTATCCACCCCTTATCATTTCTCTATGTGTGAGTACTAGACAGTATACTTAGTAGATATATACAAAAAAAAAACTTTTTAATCATGCTCTGTAAGTAATTGTGATTTGTTTTTTAACCACTTCTGGACCAGAAGGATTTTCCCCCTTAATGACCAGGCCATTTTTTTGAGATTCTGTACTGCGTTATTTTAACGGACAACTGTGCGGCCGTGCGATGCTGTACCCAAATAAAATTGACGTCCTTTTTTCCCCCACAAATAGAGCTTTCTTTTGGTGGTATTTGATCAGCTGTGCGATCTTAATTTTTTGCTCTATAAACAAAAAAAAAAAATTCTGGAAAAAAAAACATTATTTTTCACATTCTGCTATATAACATTCCCCAAAAAAATATTTAAAAATCTAAATTTTTTAACATTTTAGGCCAATTTGTTTTCTGCGACATATTTTTGGTGAACAAAACTGCAATAAGCGTATTTTGATTGGTTTGCGCAAAAGTTATCGCGTCTACTAACTACAGGAAAGATTTATGTCATTTTTATTGTTTTTTATTTATTTTTTACTAGTGATGGCGGTGATCAGGGATTTTTAGCGGGACTGCGACATTGCGGCGGACAGATTGGACACCTAACTGACATTTTTGACACTTTTGGGGGGACCGGTGACATTACTACAGTAATCAGCAGTGTTGGTCATCTTACTTTAAAAAAGTAATAAGTTACAGTTACAAATTACTTCTTCCAAAAAGTAATTGAGTTAGTGACTGGTGGTGTGGCACACTGGTGGTGGCGGTGTGGCACACTGGTGGTGGTGGTGGCAGTGTGGCACACTGGTGGTGGTGTGGCACACTGGTGGTGGCAGTGTGGCACACTGGTGGTGGTGGGGGTGTGGCACACTGGTGGTGGTGGCAGTGTGGCACACTGGTGGTGGCGGTGTGGCACACTGGTGGTGGTGGTGGCAGTGTGGCACACTGGTGGTGGCAGTGTGGCACACTGGTGGTGGTGGTGGCGGTGTGGCACACTGGTGGTGGTGGTGGTGGTGGCAGTGTGGCACACTGGTGGTGGCGGTGGCGGTGTGGCACACTGGTGGTGGTGGTGGTGGCAGTGTGGCACACTGGTGGTGGCGGTGTGGCACACTGGTGGTGGTGGTGGCAGTGTGGCACACTGGTGGTGGTGTGGCACACTGGTGGTGGAGGTGTGGCACACTGGTGGTGACGTGGCACACTGGTGGTGGGGGTCTGAGTCCTCCTGACTTAAGTAACCTTTTTTTTTTTTTTGGTACCTGCTGGCTGCTGCTGTTTCTGGACTGGTTGGCTGCTGGTGGTGGTGTGGTGGGTGGTGGGGGTCTGAGTCCTGACTGTCTGTGACTGACTGAGTCTGTGAGTTTTTTTTTTTTTTTTTTGGTACCTGCTGTGCTGGGCTGGCTGGTGGTGGTGGTGTGGCCTGGCAGGCACTGGTACACTGCGGTCTGGGTCCCTCTGGCTCTGTCCTCCTCCAGGCCTCAGGCCTGTCTGTCTGTGCCACTCTCCTCTTCTGGGCTGGCTGTGTGCGTTGGTGGACTGGTGGTGGACTTCCTGCTGCCCTGTGGTGGAGTCCTGGTCCTGGTCCTGGACTATATAAATATAATATTTTTGGATATTGTTTTTATATTGCAAAAAAAGTCATAAGTGGCAATGGCTGGGTCGCCGACTCGCCGCCCGCTGTACTCTATGCCCTCCTCCTGGGTCTGGCGCGCTGTGCTGCTGTCTGACTCGTCCGGTCTCTCTCTGAGTCTCCTCCTCTTCTTCTCTCTCCAGTTACAGTACCGCGGACAGCGGTCATAGAGGAGAGGGGGAATACAATTGCATCTACTGCCATCTAGTGGCGGTAGATGTAAATGCAGTAACGCAGCCGAAAGTAGCGGCAGCGGCGTTACAGGGAGAGGACGGGTAATCAATTAGATTACTCGTTACCCTGAAAAGTAACTGCGTTAAGTAACACTTAAACGCAGTTACTACCATCACTGGTAATCAGTGCTAAAAATATGCACTGTTACTGTAATAATGACACTGGCAGGGAAGGGGTTAACACTGTACCTGATCAAGGGGTTAAATGTGAGCCTAGGGGAGTGATTATACCTGTATGGGGGCTGGGCTTGTGAAATGATCATAGAGACATGTGATCCTATATAGAAGGATCACAGGCGCTCTATGATCATTCCAGGGAGAAGAACGGTCACCTGTGTTTACAACAGTCGACTGTCCTTCTCTCTCAGTGGGGAGTGATTGCGGGTTCCAGACAGCAATCAGAGCTGCCTGCCCTGTGCATCGGAGTCCCCGCTGCCGAGTGGGGGTGTGAGTGTGCCACCAGCGGCGCACACTCGCCCCCTAGCTGCAGGTGCGTGACCGACGCATACCTACGTTGGTTCGTGCAGGAGGGGCTGCCTGCCGCAGTATAACTTAACCGGTTAATATAAGTAGAGACTCCTGAAGAAGCCACTTTTTGGCACAACTGTAGAGATCAAGACTAATTATTGGATTCTTCATATCATCTGGCCCAGCATAACCTGCTGTTAATACATAGCTAGTTATGCTGTTTACACCTATGGGCTGGAATTCTATGGGCTATATTAACTGCTATCCCATTTGGGAATCCATTAAGGATGAATACAGTTTTTTGTTTTTTTATATGCTAAATTTATATACTAAATTTATGATGTCTGGATTATGGAGAATGCTGAGCAGTTGATGCTGGACCACCTGTCCAGCAGCTGAGGGAGCCCCGAGTGTAGACTGTAATGGTGCTGCCAGACATAACATGTCCCCAAACAAAGGTAAAGAGTGTCCAGCATCAATTGCTCAGCATTCTGTTAATGTTTTTCCATAATGTTGGTATGTATACAGTCAAGCATTTACTAGCCAGTGGCCTGCTTTCACCAGTTTCCTTGCATATACCCATGTAGATGGTGTGTGACTGGAGGAAAAGGAGGACATTCATCTAGGATATACTTAGGAAGTGTTGAATCAGCATTAACCCTATCTGAGTTCAGAGGAAGCTGTATCTGATGATCTGGTGTATGGAGGCTTTATAACATACGAGTTGGCCCTATCCATGAGAGTGGGTGGGCCCATACCTCTGGTGAGTTCCCAATTCTCCTGGGGTGAACAGCACATTGGTGGAGGACTAGGAGGTGCCCTCTCTTGTAAAGCTGCACATTGGGATTTTGGCTTCTTTGTCACTCTTGATTTTTGAGCATGTTCATATAAGGACTTCCTCTTCAGACATCAACATCTGATGGACTTTCCTTCTGCATGATTATTATTATTTTGTCTGCTCTGCGACTGATAGTGATCTGTGACTGATCGTGCTCTGCGACTGATAGCGACCAGTGACTGACTGACCGTGCTCTGTGACTGACGGTGCCCCGCGACTGACTGTGCCCCGTGACTGATGGTGCCCCGCTACTGACGGTGCCCCGCGACCGACCACGACTGACGGTGCCCTGCAACTGATGGTGCCCTGCGACTGACTGTGCCCTGCGACTGACTGTGCCCTGCGACTGACTGTGCCCTGCGACGGACTGTGCCCTGCGAATGACTGCCCTGCGACTGACTGTGCCCTGCGACTGACTGTGCCCTGCGACTGACCGTGACTGCCGCTGCCCTGCGACTGACGGTGCCCTGCGACTGACTGAGCATGCTCTGCGACTGAGTACCTGGGAAGACTGGTAAGTATCTTAGCAACTGGTGAGTATCTTAGCGACTGGTGAGTACCCCAGGTTTAGTACCAGGGGAGATAGAGGTAGTGTAGGTAAGGAATAGTAGGTCGTTACCATTATCTCCATAGAGTAGTGGGTAATAATGTCCGACAGGATTGCGGATGCCACTCAGTGCACTTCTTGCTTCATGTATGCATTCCTTGATGAACCAATAGAGGGCGAATACTGCTGTGCAGGATGTGTGCGACTTGTTGCTCTGGAAGCCCAGATCCTGGATCTAGAAAATATAGTGGCAACACTGCGTAGCAACAACAACCTGGAAAGGAGCTTGGACATTACCTATCAGGCGCTGGCAGGGGCATAGAGAAGGAAGGAGTAGAGGAGACGCAGACATCAGTGGTACGCAGTTGGGTGACCTTTAGGAAGGGTAGAGGGATGAGGTTCAGGGAGGCCAGTCCTGAGTTGGTACACCCTAACAAATTTGCCAAGTTGCAGTTTGAGGGGGATATCAGCTCAGGGGTGGCAGTGCTGGAGCAGGCGCCCTCCCCCAGCTGCCAGGGGAGTGGCGGCTCCAGGAAGAAGTGGGGCCGAGATTCAGGAAAGGTTAGACAGGTTGTGGTAGTTGGGGACTCAATCATCAAGAGGAAAGAGAGGGCAATCTGTCGAAAAGATCGCGGTAGCCGGACAATATGTTGTTTACCGGGCACTCGAGTTTGGCACATCGTGGATCGGGTATACAGATTATTGGGCGGGGCTGGGGATGACCCAGCGGTCATGGTGCATGTGGGCACTAATGACCAAGTAAAAGGAAGGCGGAGGATCCTAAAGAACGATTTCAGGGACTTAGGGAATAGATTGAGGAATAGGACCTCCAAGGTGGTTTTCTCTGAAATACTGCCTGTACCTCGAGCCACACCCGAGAGGCAGAAGGAGATTAGGGAACTTAACAAGTGGCTGAGGAATTGGTGTAGGAAGGAGGGGTTTGGGTTCCTAGAGAACTGGGCTGACTTCTCAGTCGGCTACCGGTCTTTAGTAAGGATGGGCTGCACCTTAATGGGGACGGTACAGCTCTTTTGGGGAGAAAGATGGCTGCCAAGTTGGAGGGGCTTTTAAACTAGGAGACGGGGGGGAGGGCTCAGAAGTAGAGTCAGTCAGGAGGGAGCAAAGGACAGAAGGCAGTAGTAGAGTCAGCAGCGACAGTAGTTCCATAACGTCAATTGGGGGGTCTGTGCGGGAAAACCTCAGACCAAACAGGAATAAACATAATCACCATTCACGATCAACTTCCACAAAACTAAGAGGGGTATATATGCTAATGCCAGGAGCCTAGCTAATAAAATGGATGAGTTGGAAATGTTAGTACATGAGGAAGACATAGACCTTTTGGGAATAACGGAAACTTGGTTCGACTCCTCACATGACTGGCTGGCCAATATCCAAGGGTATTCGGTGTACCGGAAGGACAGGTCAGGAAAAAGAGGGGGAGGGTTATGTCTCTATGTCAAGAACAATGTAAGGGTGATAAAGAGGAGTGATATTACGGAAGGGATGAGTATGGAGTTAGAATCCATGTGGGTAGAACTCCATAGGAAAGAAGAAAAGGGAAAAGTAATTGTGGGGGTTTGCTATAGGCCACCCAACCAAAGGGAGGAGGTAGAGCTGGAATTTATATCACTGTTGGGTAAAGTGGCAAAACTGGGATCAGTCATCATATTGGGGGATTTCAATTATCCCGACATTGATTGGGAAGAGGGGATTACACACTCACAGAAGACCCGTCTATTCATGGAAACCTTACAGGACAACTATATGTCACAGTTGGTGGATTCTCCAACTAGAGAAAATGCAGTCCTGGATCTATTGATCACTAATGACCCAGACCTAATCTCAGAGGTAGGAGTCCAGGACAACCTGGGCTCTAGCGATCACAGGATGATCACATTTAGTATAAATAACAATATAACTAGGCAAGTGGGGAACATAAGAACCCTAAACTTCAGAAGGGCAAACTTTCCAAAATTGTACTCATTGATGGAAAGGGTAAACTGGGACCAAACCCTGGGATCACTGACCACAGAGGAAAAATGGGAATGATTTAGGAACATATTAAACAAATGCATCTTGCAGTGCATTCCTATGGGAAATAAATTTAGAAGAGACAAAGCCAAACCTGGCTGGCTAAAACATAACATTAAAAAACTTATTAGGGGAAAAAAAATGGCCTTCGAGAAATATAAATCAGAGGGCACAGTATTGGCTTTCCAGCAACACAAGGAGGCAAATAAGAAAAGTAAATACGAAATCAAAATGGCTAAAATAAACTTTGAGAGACAAATAGCGGAGGATAGTAAAAAGAACCCAAAGAAATTCTTTAAATATATCAACAGCAAAAAAGCTAGGGCAGAGCATATTGCACACATAATTAACGATGATGGGAGGATGGTTACAGAGGACACTGAAAAAGCAACCGTGCTGAATGCCTTTTTCTCGTCAGTCTTTACACAGGAAAAGGAGGGGTACACTGACCATGACTGTATGGTTAGTAGTAATACACAGGTCTTGCCGCTATGGCTAACAGAGGGTGAAATCAGGGAAAGGCTGGATAAAATTAACACAAACAAATCACCAGGCCCGGATGGCGTACATCCGAGAGTACTCAAGGAACTCAGTAAGGTTATATCTAGACCACTGTTCCTGATCTTTACTGATAGTATTATGACAGCAAATGTACCAGGGGATTGGAGGAAAGCTAACGTGATTCCGATATTCAAAAAGGGGCAGAGGCATATCCCGGGAAATTATAGGCCTGTCAGTCTAACATCGATAGTATGTAAACTTCTGGAGGGGATGATAAGGGACTATATCGTAGAGTTTGCTAAAGACAACAACATCATCAGCAGTAATCAGCAGGGGTTTATAAATGGGCGTTCTTGTCAAACCAATCTCTTAACATTCTACGAGGAGGTGAGCTGTGAGCTAGATAGGGGCAGACCAGTGGATGTGGTGTACCTGGATAGGGGCAGACCAGTGGATGTGGTGTACCTGGATTTCGCTAAGGCGTTTGATACAGTTCCCCATAAGCGCTTAATTTATAAAATAAGGTCTGCAGGTATCGACTGCAGGGTCTGCTCTTGGATACGGAAGTGGCTAAAAGGGCGTGTCCAAAGGGTGGTAATAAACAGCGCTTACTCAGACTGGTCTGAGGTGGTAAGCGGGGTCCCCCAAGGCTCACTCCTGGGACCAACCTTGTTCACTTTATTCATAAACAGCATTGAGGACGGGATCAGTAGTTCTATATCAGTTTTTGCAGATGACACAAAATTGGGCAGGGCACTAATTGCACAGCATGAAGCAGATATCTTACAGAATGACCTGGACAAAATAACAGATTGGGCAACGACATGGCAAATGAGGTTTAACGTGGAGAAGTGTAAGGTTTTGCACTTGGGGACTAAAAACATAAAAGCACAATACACTTTAGGGGGGGATCCCTTGGGGGAATCAAAAATGGAGAAAGATTTGGGAGTCTTGGTAGATGATAGACTAGGCAATAGCATGCAATGTCAAGCGGCAGCTGCCAAAGCCAGCAGAATATTAGCATGCATAAAGAAAGGGATGTATTCCAGAGATAAGACTATAATCCTTCCACTTTATAAAACTCTGGTCCGACCACAAATGGAGTATTCTGTCCAGTTCTGGTCGCCAGTCCTCAGGAGGGATGTGTTGGAGCTGGAGAGAGTCCAGAGAAGGGCAACTAAACTAATTAGGGGATTGGAGGACCTTAATTATGAAGAGCGTCTGCAATCGCTCGATTTATTCTCCCTGGAGAAGAGACGCCTGAGAGGGGACATGATAGCAATTTATAAATATCTCAATGGTGATCTCGACATAGAAAAACAGCTATTCAGTCAAAGGGATTGCATGAGGACTCGGGGGCATACAATGCGATTAGAGGAGAAGCGTTTTAACCTCAGGCAACGTGGGGGGTTCTTTACTGTTAGGGATACAAGATTGTGAAATTCTCTACCATAAGAGGTGGTTTCTGCGGGAAGTATGGTGGCTTTTAAAAGACTCTTAGATGTACTGTACATCTCAAGGATCAGAACATTCAGGGGTATGAGAGATGATTACAGCCACACACACCTACACAGGAGAACTGGATGGACTATTGTCTTTATTCAACCTCACCTACTATGTAACTAAGTAACTATGTATGTAATTTTACTCACCTGTGGAGATGTACATTTGTGTGCTATTTATGACCATAGTGTGTTTGCGCTTCTGATGCCTTTCTTTTCAATCAGGAGTCAGGACAAGTTGGTGTTTTTTTATAGTTTTTGTTTTTTTAAGTAGCAGCAACTCGTCTTCAATAGATGATCAGAGTTGGGTTTATCCCATATAGGTGGTCTGCTTTCTTCTGAGCGCAGGGGACCATTATATTGTTTTTGTTTGGTGTTTTATAATCCATAAGTTTAAATTCCAGGTATTATAATGACATTTCTAATCTTATTATTCCACAAAAAATCCTTTTTCTGATTTGGTGTGTCTAGCGCCGGTCAGCACAGAACGCAGGACCTCCATCTACAGATAAATAATTACAATGAATTTACAGAAGGTTTTAAATATTCAGAGTAGAGTCATTCTGTTGGTCACCTCTGTCTCCTGCGGAGATGAAAAACATGTCCATGGCTGGCACAAATCCAAGAGGGCGAATTGTAGACCCCGCGCAGCTCTGACAGCACCGCCACCTGTAATTGGACATGCTCTAGCGCACAGCGCTTCAATTACTGCCAGGGGATGAAATAAACCCGAGCACCTGGAGTGCCATTTAAAGAAACTATAGCTTACCTTGCCCATTATTGTTTTACTTAACAAAACAGCCATTAACGAGCAGAGGTATGGAAGTGTCACAGCTTTATCATCTCCACCGTGTCCTCAACCCCCCGAAAATGTGAAAATAGGTTGATTTTTTTGGTTTCTGAATTCGTATTTACATCTATAATATACATAGTCAGTTCTATAATGCATACTACTGTGTTCTGCAATGGCAAAACAGCTTCTATCCAGATTTCTGGCATGTGGTCAGTTGTAACTACCATATGTAATAAATTAGTTTTATGTTTGAATAATCAGATAAATGAAAGAATAACTCTGGTTGGTTGTTAAGTGGTTGCTGCATTTATTCAGGGTTCTTACTGAAGCTTATGTGTGGCCCCCTGTAGTCGTACTACAAACCCAATTCCAAAAAAGTTGGGACACTGTACAAATTGTGAGTAAAAAAGGAATGGACTAATTTACAAATCTCATAAACTTATATTTTATTCACAATATAATATAGATAACATATCAAATGTTGAAAGTGAGATATTTTGAAATGCAATGCCAAATATTGGCTCATTTTGGATTTCATGAGAGCTACACATTCCAAAAAAGTTGGGACAGGTAGCAATAAGAGGCCAGAAAAGTTAAATGTACATACTGTATAAGGAACAGCTGGAGGACCAATTTGCAACTTATTAGGTCAATTGGCAACATGATTGGGTATAAAAAGAGCCTCTCAGAGTGGCAGTGTCTCTCAGAAGTCAAGATGGGCCGAGGATCACCAATTCCCCCAATGCTGTGGCGAAAAATAGTGGAGCAATATCAGAAAGGAGTTTCTCGGAGAAAAAATGCAAAGAGTTTGAAGTTCTCATCATCTACAGTGCATAATATCATCCAAAGATTCAGAGAATCTGGAACAATCTCTGTGTGTAAGGGTGAAGGCCAGAAAACCATACTGGATGGCGGTGATCTTCGGGCCCTTAGACGGCACTGCATCACATACAGGAATGCTACTGTAATGGAAATCACAACATGGGCTCAGGAATACTTCCAGAAAACATTGTCGGTGAACACAATCCACCGTGCCATTCACCGTTGCCGGCTAAAACTCTATAGGCCAAAAAAGAAGTCAAATCTAAACATGATCCCGAAGCGCTGGGCCAAGGCTGATTTATAATGGACATTGGCAAAGTGGAAAACTGTTCTGTGGTCAGACAAATCAAAATTTGAAGTTCTTTTTGGAAAACTGGGACTCCATGTCATCCGGACTAAAGAGGACAAGGACAACCCAAGTTGTTATCAGCGCTCAGTTCAGAATCCTGCATCTCTGATGGTATGGGGTGGCATGAGTGCGTGTGGCATGGGCAGCTCACACATCTGGAAAGGCACCATCAATGCTGAAAGGTATATCCAAGTTCTAGAACAACATATGCTCCCATCCAGACGTCGTCTCTTTCAGGGAAGACCTTGCATTTTCCAACATGACAATGCCAGACCACATACTGCATCAATTACACCATCATGGCTGCGTAGAAGAAGGATCCGGGTACTGAAATGGCCAGCCTGCAGTCCAGACCTTTCACCCATAGAAAACATTTGACGCATCATAAAGAGGAAGATGCAACAAAGAAGACCTCAGACAGTTGAGCAACTAGAAGCCTGTATTAGACAAGAATGGGACAACATTCCTATTCCTAAACTTGAGCAACTTCTCTCCTCAGTCCCCAGATGTTTGCAGACTGTTATAAAAAGAAGAGGGGAGGCCACACAGTGCTAAACATGGCCTTGTTCCAACTTTTTTGAGATGTGTTGATGCCATGAAATTTAAAATCAACTTATTTTTCCCTTAAAATTATACATTTTCTCAGTTTAAACATTTGATATGTCATCTATGTTGTATTCTGAACAAAATATTGAAATTTGAAACTTCCACATCATTGCATTCTGTTTTTATTCACAATTTGTACAGCGTCCCAACTTTTTTGGAATCGGGTTTGTACTTTACCGCTGTCCACAGGTGACTCTTTTCAGAAATAATTGGAATATCGGCATGGTCGAGTGGTCTCCAAAGTGAAGTCCTTTGCCAGCTTTTACCTGACCCCCTGAGCAGTGGCGTAGCGTGGGTTGTCAGCGCCCGGGGCAAGGTAAATAATTTGCGCCCCCTACACAAATCTACTAGACCACTACACTGACACCTACACTGACCTATCTGGCCACTACACAGACCTACCTGATTACTATACTGACACCTACACAGACCTACCTGACCACTACACAAACCTACCTAACCACTACACAAACCTCCCTGACCACTACACAGACCTACCTGACCACTACACAAACCTACCTAACCACTACCCAAACCTACTTGACCACTACACAGACACCTACACTGACCTATCTTATTCCTACACTGACCTACCTTATTCCTGCACTAAACAACCAGATTACTACACTGACCTACCTAATTGCTATACTAACACTGACCTACCTGACCACTACACAGATTTACCTGAGGACTACACAGACCTACCTGACCACTACACAAACCCACCTTACAATTACACTGACCACTACACAGACCTACCTGTTTCCTGCACTAACCTACCTGATCACTATACTAACACCTACAGAGACCTACCTGACCACTACAGAGACCTACCTGATTCCTACACTAACCTACCTGATTACTATACTGACACCTACACAGACCTACCTGACCACTACACTGACCTACCTAATTACTATACTGACAATTACACAAAACGAAATGAATGGGCTGCCTACATGCAGAACACAGGTAGCAATGTTATAAAGCTAGCCTCATATCTTTCACATCACAATCCTGTCATTACAATAGTGTTCTCAGTCCTCCTGCACATCACAACCCCCCCCTCCCCCCTTCACATTACTGTCTTCAGCCCACCTTCATATCCCCCCTCCCCTCACATCCTTGTCATCACCCCCCCCTTTACATTCCTATCCTTATGCCCCTTTATATCATGAACAAAAAAGAGGAGATAGCTGCGCTCAATGCATAAACAGATGAAGGCTGCCCGTACAAAGGTAATATCAGACCAAAAAGCAATAAATAATATAGTACAGCGCCAAAATTCCAAATGAATGAATATCAGAGAAAGACTAAACAAAGTCCATAAAGTCTGTGAGGCCAGGTGCTGAAGTGCAGAGATGAATGCAAAAGGATCCCAACACCATAAATGATGGTGTTGGGATCCTTTTGCATTCATCTTTGCACTTCAGCACCTGGCCTCACAGACTTTATGCCCTTTATCTCATGCCCCTCCTCCTTCACAATTCTGTCCTCAGCCTCCTCTGCATTCCTATCCTTAGCCGGGCCCCCTTTATATCACCTCCCTTCCACCTTTAAATTCCTGTCCTCACCCCCCTACCCCTTTACATTCCTGTCCTCATCCCCAGTACCCCTTTACATTCCTGTCCTCATCCCCAGTACCCCTTTACATTCCTGTTCTCGCTCCCCCCCATCCCTTTACATTCCTGTCCTCATCCCCAGTACCCCTTTACATTCCTGTCATCATCCCCACTACCCTTTACATTCTTGTCACCCACTGCCCCTTTACATTCCTGTCCCCCACTACCCCTTTACATTCCTGTCCCCCAGTACCCTTTTACATTCCTTTCCCCCAGTACCCTTTTACACTCCTGTTCGCCACTACCCCTACATTCCTGTCCCCCACTACCCCTTTACATTCCTGTCCCCCACTGCCCCTTTACATTCCTGTCCCCCCACTACCCCTACATTTCTGTCCCCCACTACCCCTTTACATTCCTTTCCCCCACTACCCCTTTACATTCTGGTCCCCCACTACCCCTACATTCCTGTCCCCCACTATCCCTTTACATTCCTGTCCCCCACTACCCCTACCTCTTTACATTCCTGTCCCCTACTAGCCCTACATTCCTGTCCCCCACTACCCCTTTACATTGCTGTCCCCCTCTACCCCCTTTACTTTCCTGTCCCACAGTACCCCTTTACATTCCTGTCCTCAGCTTTACCCCCATCTTCATATTCCTGTCCTCAGCCCTCCCCCCCCTTCTTAAGATTCCTGTCTTCAGCTCCCTGTCCTCAGCTCCCCCCCATCCTCAGCTCTCTGTCCATAGCTCCCTCCCATCTTCAGGTTCCTGTCCTCAGCTGCCCCTTCACAGCACCCTCAGCTTCCTCCACAATCCACATTACTCACAGAGCGGACAGCAGCTGGACAGCTGAGCATGGATGACGGCAAGCATGAAGCTGACATCAGAAGCAGGACAGCTCTGGAAGGAGGGCAGGATCTGCATACATTTTCCAGGTAGCCAGCTTGTGATTGGTTGCCAGCAACCAATCACCTGCGGATTAACTTGAAGTCCCGCCCTCCATCCGAAGCTGTACTGGCTCTGATATCAGCCTCCTGCCTCCCGCCGCCCATGCAGGGTTTGTTCAGGATGGCTGAGTGGGCTCCTAAATGGCAGCGTGACTGCACCCCCCCAGATTTTGTGCCCGGTGTGACTGGCCCCCCCAGCACCCCCCATGCTACGCCACTGCCCCTGAGAACTATTCCACCCATTGATATGAGGAACTATTCCTCCCACTGATGCAAGGAACCGTTCCTCCCACTGATACGAGGAACTGTTCCTTCCAATACGAGGAACTATTCCTCCCTCTGAAACAAGGAACTATTCCCCCCACTAATATGAGGAGCTATTCCTCCCACTGATATGAGGAACTATTCCTCCCACTGATACGAGGAACTATTCCTCCCACTGATACGAGGAACTATTCCTCCCACTGATACGAGGAACCATTCCTCCCACTGATACGAGGAACCATGCCTCCCACTGATACGAGGAACCATGCCTCCCACTGGTACGAGGAACCATTACCCCCACTGATACAAGGAACTATTCCTCCCACTGATACGAGGAACCATTCCTCCCACTGATATGAGGAACCATGCCTCCCAGTGATATGAGGAGCCATTCCTCCCACTGATACAAGGAACTATTCCTCCCACTGATACGAGGAACCATTCCTCCCACTGATACGAGGAACCATTTCTCCCACTGATACGAGGAACCATTCCTCCCACTAATATGAGGAACCATTCCTCCCACTGATATGAGGAACCATCCCTCCCACTGTTACGGGGAACAATTTCTCCCACTGATACGAGGAACCATTCCCCTCACTGATACGAGGAACCATTCCTCCCACTGATACAAGGAACTATTCCTCCCACTGATACGAGGAACCATTCCTCCCACTGATACGAGGAACCATTTCTCCCACTGATACGAGGAACCATTTCTCCCACTGATACGAGGAACCATTCCTCCCACTAATATGAGGAACCATTCCTCCCACTGATATGAGGAACCATCCCTCCCACTGATACAAGGAACTATTCCTCCCACTGATGCGAGGAACCATTCCTCCCATTTATACAAGGAACCATTCCTCCCACTGATACAAGGAACCATTCCTCCCACTGATACGAGGAACAATTCCTCCCACTGATGCGAGGAACCATTCCTCCCATTTATACAAGGAACCATTCCTCCCACTGATACAAGGAACCATTCCTCCCACTGATACGAGGAACCATTCCTCCCACTGATACGAGGAACCATTCCTCCCACTGATACGAGGAACCATTCCTCCCACTGATACGAGGAACCATTCCTCCCACTGATACGAGGAACCATTCCTCCCACTGATACGAGGAACCGTTCCTCCCACTGATACAAAAAACTATTCCTCCCATCGATACGAGGAACCATTCCTCCCACTGATATAAGGAACTATTCCTCCCACTGATATGAGGAACTGTTCCTCCCACTGATGACAACAGGACATAGTTCCTGCCCCTGAAATGAAGAATAAGGCACCATTCCTCCCACTGACACTAGAAATAGAGCACTATTCCTCCCACTGACACTAGAAATAGAGCACTATTCCTCCCACTGACACTAGAAATGGAGCACTATTCCTCCCACTGATACCAGTGATAGAACACTGCTCCTCCCACTGAAGCCAGCAATCTGGCACTATTCCTTCTACTTACACCAATGTTGGAGCACTATTCCTTCCACTTATAAACGATCCCTAAAAACCCCTTTTATTAGAGAAGCCTATCCTGCCTTCACTTAACAGCTGTACTTTTACTTTCTCAATCATCTACAACTATTACCTTTTGTATCACTTAACCCTCCCTTTTAGATGGTAAGCTCTAACGAGCTGGGCTCAATATTTCTCCTGTATTGAATTACATTGTAATTGTACCGTCTGTCCACTTGTTGTAAACTATTGGCACTATAGAAATCCTGTGTTATAATTATAATAATAATAATAATATTCCTCCTATTGATACCACTGATGGGTCACTGTTCTCCCCACTAATACCAACAAAATGGCACTATTCCTCCGACTGACACCAATGAAGTGGCACTATTACTTCCACTGACACCAATGAAGTGGCACTATTACTTCCACTGACACCAATGATGGGGCACTATTCCTCCCACTGACACCAATGAAGGGGCACTATTACTTCCACTGAAACCAATGGAGGGGCACTATTCCTCCCATTGATACCAATGATGGGGCACTATTCCTCCCATTGATACCAATGATGGGGCACTATTCCTCCCACTGACACCAATGAAGGGGCACTATTACTTCCACTGAAACCAATGGAGGGGCACTATTCCTCCCATTGATACCAATGATGGGGCACTATTCCTCCCATTGATACCAATGATGGGGCACTATTTCTCCCACTGACACCAACAATGGGATACTATTCCTCCCACTGACACCAGAGATGGGGAACTAATTCTCCCCCTGACACTAATTATGGGGCACTATTCCTCCCATTGATACCAATGATGGGGCACTATTCCTCCCATTGATGGGGCACTATTCCTCCCACTGACACCAATGAAGAGGCACTATTCCTCCCACTGACACCAATGAAGAGGCACTAGTCCTCCCACTGACACCAATAAGGGGGTCCTATTCCTCCCACTGACACCAATGATGGGGCACTATTGATCTTTTATTGAAAAGAATCAAGCAACATATTTTATACAAAAGTAAAAAACATAACTATAGTACAATATTCCAACAGAAAACAAAGGAATACACATCCATGTGCAAATTAATCAGTCTTAACCCTTCCCTCAAAATTGGGCCTGGGCAATCCCTTAAGGCCAGTGGGTCCTGAAAGACTTCGCTCAAGACTCGACTCATAAGGACTTTCCTCGGAGCGGATCTGAGATCTTCAGCCGACAGTCGCCACTGCCGCAGTAACTTCAGACACGGAGCGACATAGGCTGGAAGCAGACCACGATGACCCCTGAGATTCTTCACTTGGCCACCTTCTTCCCAAAGTCGCAGAAAAGGCCTAAACCAAGATCTAAACATGCCTGCCCATCCAGGAGGTTCCACTGCAAGCATACTACCAATGTTAAACTTGAGAAATAGCAGTGAAAAGAAAAGAACGGGGTTGACCATACCTAAGCCACCCTCCCTCCTGGATAGATAGGTGACATTCCTCTTGATGGGGTTCAGTCTGTTCCCCCACAGCATCTGGAAGAACACACTATAGATCCTAGCATAGAGAGACACTGGCAAGATGCAGACAGGGCTGACATACAAGAAGATCGGTATCAGGTAAGTCTTAATCAGATCAACCCTTTCCCTCAGAGATAACTTCCATCTCTTCCAGCTGACCACCTTAGTATTGGCAACTTCCAGCCTGCCTTCCCAGTTTTTGAGGCCATAATCGCCAGGTCCAAATTCAATGCCTAATATCTTAATTTTTTCCTGGGGCACTGGAAAGGTGTCCGGGAGATCAAACCCCTCACCTTCCTTTCCCATCCAAAAAACTTCACTCTTTTCCTGATTGATCTTGGAGCCTGATGCTTCAGAGTACCATGATGTCAGAGAGACCACCTCCTCCGCTTCATCTGTCCCAGTGACAATCACTGACACATCATCCGCATAGGCAACAACCCTCAAAGGCGGCTCACCCGGGATTCCCACTGGTACCCCACACAACATGCTGCTCTCTAGCCTCCTGATGAAGGGGTCGATTGCAAACACATAGAGCAGGGGACTCAGGGGACAACCCTGGCGCACCCCAGAACCAACCTCAAAGGACTGTCCAACCCAACCATTAACAAGAGGGAAGCTTTCTGCCCCCTTATACAAGACTTTTAACCAATCGACAAAACCACCCGGCAGACCGTACTTACTAAAGAGCAACCACAGGTACTCATGGTTGACACGATCAAAAGCCTTTGCCTGATCCAATGCCAGTAAATACTTTCCCCAGCCTGCAGCCCTGCACTGCTCCAAGGCCTCCCGGACAGCTAAAACCGCTGTGAAGGTGCTCCTACCCTGGATCGAACAGTGCTGATGGCGAGAAAGCAAAGACTCTGCTACTGCCGATAGGCGCCAGAAAAGTATCTTCGCCAGCATCTTTCTATCGACATTGAGAAGGCTGATGGGGCGCCAATTCTCAATCATCGAAGGATCTTTACCTTTTGAAAGAAGAATCACAGCTGAGAGTCTCATGGAAGGGGGAAGCACCCCCTCAGCAAGACAACTGTTAAAAATCTCTACCAAATGTGGGGCCAGAATAGACTTAAAGGCTTTGTAAAACTCAGCCGTCAGACCATCCGGTCCAGGTGACTTCTTGATGGCAAGCTGTTCAATTGCCCTCGTCACCTCTTCAACTGTGATCTCTTCTGTCAAATTCATCAAAGGGACATCTCCACCATTTAGACCTGGAGTAGAGTCCAAAAAGCTTTCCATCTTGTCTCGGTCAAGCTCTTTCCTCCCAAGAAGTTCAGTATAAAAAGACCTCACGACCCCCAGGATCCCTGACCTGGACTTTGTCAAGGAACCTGTACTATCCTTAAGGCCAACGGCCATCTTAACAGCTACACCCTGTTTGCAGTTCTGGTAAGGGTCAGGCGAGTGGTATTTCCCATAGTCCCGCTCCAGAACCAAAGAGGTATGCCGGTCATATTGACACTTCCTGAGGAGGATTTTCACTTCAGAGATTGCCCCAGGATCTCCTCCTCTCGAGACAAGAATATCCAGCTTCCTCCACAAACGTTGGTAGGTCATGTATCTATTAAACCAGTGGCGTAGCGTGGGGGGTGCAGGGGGGGCGGGCCGCACCGGGCGCAACATCTGGGGGGGCGCATCCGCAGTGTCACTCTGTCTATCTGACTATGACATACACAGTTCACACACAGTCTGTGGCTGCCTCCATCTTTAGGCTCGGAGATGTCCAGCGTGGCCGCCCTATGGCTGAAAATGGCGGGTCGGGGCGGGGAGGGGCTGGACTGTGCCTCACCTGTCCATTGGTGTAGGGTGGGGTGGCGTTGCAAACCAAGCCCTGCCTATGCCGCCTCTCCTCACTGCTCAGTCAGTTTAGCAGTGAGTGAGTCAGCAGCCTGGCGCTGTCACAGAGTGGTGTTTTTTTTAATCACCTGATTAGAGCCAGAGGCTCTAATAGGCTTCAAAAAAGGGTGACCCGGGGCGCAGAGCAGTGCGCCTCGAGCCCACCCATTGTGTGACAATAGCGAATGAAAATTCGCTATTGTCACATGGATCCTCCTCCTGGCCAATCAGGAAGCGGGTCCGAGACCCGTTCCTGATTGGCCGAAAGGAGGAGGCGGGAGGACTCGAGGAAACGCGGGGAACTGAGGAGAAGCCGCCGCTGCAGGTAAGTCTCTTTGCATTGAAGGGGGCACGCTGGTCTGTCTGCATTGAAAGGGGGCACACTGGTCACTCTGCATTGAAAGGGGGCACGCTGGTCACTCTGCATTGAAAAGGGGCACACTGGTCTCTCTGCATTGAAAGGGGGCACGCTGGTCACTCTGCATTGAAAGGGGGCACACTGGTCATTCTGCATTGAAAGGGGGCACGCTGGTCACTCTGCATTGAAAGGGGGCACACTGGTCATTCTGCATTGAAAAGGGGCATGCTGGTCTCTCTGCATTGAATGGGGGCACGCTGGTCATTCTGCATTGAAAGGGGGCACGCTGTTCTCTCTGCATTGAATGGGGGCACGCTGGTCATTCTGCATTGAATGGGGGCACGCTGGTCTCTCTGCATTGAAAGGGGGCACGCTGGTCATTCTGCATTGAAAGGGGGCGTGCTGGTCTCTCTGCATTGAATGGGGGCACGCTGGTCATTCTGCATTGAATGGGGGCACGCTGGTCATTCTGCATTGAAAGGGGGCACGCTGGTCATTCTGCATTGAAAGGGGGAGCGCTGGTCTCTCTGCATTGAATGGGGGCAAGCTGGTCTCGCTGCATTGAAAGGGGGCACGCTGGTCATTCTGCATTGAAAGGGGGCACGCTGGTCATTGTGCATTGAAAGGGGGCATGCTGGTCTCTCTGCACTGAAAGGGGGCACGCTGGTCTCTCTGCATTGAAAGGGGGCACGCTGGTCATTCTGCATTGAAAGGGGGCGTGCTGGTCTCTCTGCATTGAAAGGGGGCACGCTGGTCATTCTGCATTGAAAGGGGACAAGCTGGTCTCTCTGCATTGAAAGGGGGCACGCTGGTCATTCAAACTTGTATTTAGATGCATTTTACTTTGAAAGGGGGCACGCTGGTCATTCAAACTTGTATTTAGATGCATTTTACTTTAAATACATCAGTATTTTCATAACAAACAATACATGTGCCTAGGGGGTAAGGGTTTCTTTAACTAATCTAGTGAAAGAGACTCGAGTGCTAAAATCCCGCGGGTTGGGGGCGCAAATTACTTGCCTTGCCCCGGGTGCTGACAACCCACGCTACGCCATTGTATTAAACTGTTTTTTATTGGCTAGGCCCCTGAAGAATCCAGCAATCCTCTTTTTGGTCAGCTCCCACCACTCAGCCTTGCTGCTACAAAAGTCCAGGATGGTCACCTGTGCCTGAAAGAATTCCTCAAAGGATTGTCTAACATGTTCTTCCTCAAGGAGAGTTGAATTTAATCTCCAGATGCCTTTGCCCCTCTGAGGGAAGTCTGAAGCATTCAAGACCACAGATAGCATACAGTGATCAGAGAACTCCACTGCCTGCACCACTGGGGGTAAGAAAGCAGAGGCCTCCTTCAAAAAAAAAAACCTATCTATCCTACTCTGACTATTACCTCGATGAAAGGTGAACCCTGTGTCATCCGGAAGGTGCTTAATGTGCACATCCACAAGACCAGCATCCCTAACCATACTATTTAAAAAAACGCTATCATATCCCAGCCTGTCATTGAAGTCCTTCCTGTCCTTGGGCCTAGTCACAGTATTAAAGTCACCTCCAAAAACCACTTGCCGGGATGTAAAAAGAAATGGCTTGATCCTTGTAAAAAGGCATTTCCTGTCCCACTTTGTGTGCGGCCCATAAATATTAATTAGGCGCAGGTCCTGCCCTCCCACAAGGATGTCTAAGACCATACATCTCCCAATCTCCACCTCAATAACCCGCCGGACAGTTACCATGCCGGTTTTAAACAACACCGCCACCCCGCCGTAAGGCTCGGCCGCAAGAGACCAGTAAGATGGACCATACCTCCACTCTCTCTTGGCCATATGAATATCTGCCAAGGAGGTGAGCCTAGTCTCCTGCAAAAATAAAATTTCAGCATCTAATTGGCTGAACAAAAAGAAGGCCATAGAACGAGCTCTTACCGACTTAATACTGGCGACATTTATTGTCACCACTTTTAATGGAGGGGGAACCGCCATTTGGGTTATTGGGTGGAGGCCTCCTCCAACTCCATTTCTGAATCAGAATTTTGTTCAGAGGAAGCTCCAGATGAGGAAACATCCCAAGTGGAAGCCCTAGAACGGTTGGGGACAGACACTGGGGCTTCCTGTCCCTGTTCCGTCCTCACCGCCTGTCTCTTCCGCCTCACAACCCTCTTTCTCTCCTCCAGGTACTGCAGGTCAGACTCCGAGATGTTTTCATCTCTTGTTTTTTTCTTCAAAGTCTTCGCAGAAGACTTCTTTACAGAAGAAGCAGCAGCACCCTTTTTGGCACATGCCACCGCTCCAGGTGGGGGGGGGCCTTCCCTTAAGTCAGACCTAGGAGACTCATGGGGCAAGACTGACTCAGGGGGCACAGACTTAGAAGGTTCTGACACAAGAGGAGCGGGTACAGTAGGCTGGGGGGACACAGGGACAGACACAGAAGGAATACCTACAGACACAGGAGGGTTGGCCACAGAAACTGGGGAGGGATCCTGAACAGGACCTGGGGGGTCAGTCACCGCAGAGGAGGATGGTACACCAGGGGCCTCATCCTCCATCCTGTCCAGCCTCAACAGCTCATCTACTACCTCCTTCTCCATATTGTGCCAGGCCTCCGGACATCGGCTGTAGGGGTGGCCAAGGCGCAGGCACAGGTTGCACCTTATCGCCTGGGTGCAGTCCCTGGCCACATGACCCTGTCCCCGACATACCGAACATATTAAGGCTGAACAGGAGGAGCTAAAATGCCCCTTTTCTCCACAGCGGTGACATAGCTTTGGCTGACCAGGATAAAAAACAGTCATCCTATCCCTCCCTATGAAAGCCGAGGAGGGCAGGTGACGGACAACATTCCCATCCCTGGCCAACCTGACCGTTACTGACCAACCCCCAGTCCAGATGCCACGTTCATCAAGGATTTTATTTGGTGTTGTCAAAACCTCACCATAGTTCCTTAAGCAGACCTCCAAGTCCCGAGCAGGAACACTCTCGTTAGTGAGGATGATGGTTATTTTTTTAACCGTTGATCTTTGTGAAACAGCAACTGGTGCCAGATCTTCCCATTCGGGTCTTGACCTGCACCGAGCCTCATATCGTTCCCAGAACAGGTCAAGACCCTCTGGCCTGGTGAAGCTGATTGTGTACTCCCGGCTCCCAGCTACATGTATTAGGGCATAAAGGTCATTCGCCCCAAAGCCCATCTCCAAAATCATATCCACCACCACACGCCGTGCTGGAGAGACTGCACCACCTTCCCATTTAAGAATGACTACATTACGCCTTGGACCCAAAGCAGAAGCCAGAGACCCAAGACCGCAACCAGGGGTGCTCAAAGTGGCAGTCTGTGGTGTAAATCTCTGCCTCTGCCTCATTGGCTGCAGCCCTGGCTTAATAATATTACCAGGTGCAGAGCGTACCACCTGAGCAAAAGAGGGCTTATCAGGGCCAAGGCCCCACACTGATGTAAGTTTAGCTGGTACATTACTATTATTATCCTTATTATTAACTGCTTGTACTGAGCCAGCAGGATTGTCCATTGCACACATATTGGCAGCACTATTCAGAACACCTGAAATAGAAAAATCGTTAGAATAATCGTTACAATCACCATTCATTGTCACAGTTTCTGCTGTAGTACCACAGGTGGCCTGATGCTGCAGTATAGAGTCCTGAACAACAGCTGTGACTGGACAAACAGCCTTGGGCTCAGCAAAAGGGGGGTTAATGGGTTGTTCAGGCTCTTGTAGTTCCTTTGCTGCAATGTCACTTTTTAAACGCAGTTTTTCCTGCAAGAAAACATCAGCAGCTGAAATATTGCTGGATACGAAATTACCAGCCTGGGTGTCATTGGGCAAAACATCAGCATTAGCCAAGGTGTTAAATGGCACAAAAATAGTTTTATCAGTCACTTGGGACTTGCTAGGCTTTACCTTATCAGGCACATTATCAGGAAAGTTCTCCTCACCAAACACCAGCTGATCCGCCCGTACTGGAGACTCCACTGCCTGGATCACTTTAAGCATGCCTCCTGAGCCCTGAGAAGGCAACGGGCTGCTCACCTCACCTTGGGGGGGCAGGGGGTCAGAACTGGGGGTCTCCTCCACCTCCATCTTTGCCATCCTTGCAAATCTGCGGTCATTGCAGAACTTTTCTTTAAAGGGCCCCTCTTTACCTTCCATCATGGCCACAATGGTTTCCTGGTGTTGAACCCGGACCTTTGCCAACTGGATTTCCGAATCCATAGATCCACGGTTGCGGCTGTGCAAACCTTCCCGTTGCTTTCGCAGGCGTTTCAACTCTGCTCTCAGTTTGTAGAGCTGGTCTCTCTCCCTATTCAGGACCTTGATCCCGGCCACCACTCGCTCCCGAATGGACTCGGTATCTTCATCCTCACCAGGGGCAGAGAGATCTCCAGCCATGGGTTGTCCAGGAGCAGGTATGTCATCCATCAGCCCAGGGGATGGTTCAGAGCTTCCAGCAGGAGAGGCCCTGCTGGCCTGCATGGCCTCCCCAGATAGGGGCCAGCAGGGCTGGGAGAGATTTTACCAGACTCCCCTCTGACACAAATCACCTGGAGCAGCTCCAGACACACAGCCAGAAAACCTTCCTGCAGCCACACCCGAAGCTGAATGATGGGGCACTATTCCTCCCACTGACACCAATGATGGGGCACTATTCCTCCATCTTACATCAATGATGGGGCACTATTCCTCCCACTGACATCAATGATGGGGCTCTATTCCTCCCACTGACATCAATGATGGGGCACTATTTCTATCTTTGATACCAATGATGGAGCACTATTTCTCCCAGCGATACCAATAATAGGGCACTATTCCTCCCACTGACACCAATGATGCGGCACTATTCCTCTCACTGACACCAATGATGCGACACTATTCCTCTCACTGACAACAATGATGCGGCACTATTCCTCTCACTGACACCAATGATGGGCACTATTCCTCTCACTGACACCAATGATGCGACACTATTCCTCTCACTGACACCAATGATGGGGCACTATTCCTCCCTTTGATACCAATGATGGGGCACTATTCCTTCCACTGACACCAATGATGGGGCACTATTCCTTCCACTGACACCAATGATGGGGCACTATTCCTTTCCACTGATACCAATGATGGGGCACTATTCCTCCCACTGACACCAATGATGCGGCACTATTCCTTTCCACTGATACCAATGATGGGGCACTATTCCTCTCACTGACACCAATGATGGGGCACTATTCCTCTCACTGACACCAATGATGCGGCACTATTCCTTTCCACTGATACCAATGATGGGACACTATTGATCTTTTATTGAAAAGAATCAAGCAACATATTTTATACAAAAGTAAAAAACAGAACTATAGTACAATATTCCAACAGAAAAAAACAAAGGAATTCACATCCATGTGCAGAATATATACAATATATACATAATCCACTTCCAACATTCTTAGAAAACTATTTACATAAAGCAGCAGAGAGGGCCTAAGAGGCACAACCCATCACCTATGTATGCAGCCATTTATCAAAAACTGAACATTAAGAAAAAATCTAGGGTGATAAGAGACAGAAAGCCACACCCGGGAAAGAGACTCCTGGCAGTCAGGGAGGCTTGAAACCCCTCCACGCCTTCAGCCAAGCCCTCTGACCCCACTTGTCTCTCTCAAGCGCCCGAATCTTCCCCACCTCATGCAGAATGTCACACACCACCACCTGAACAGGAAGGATTTTACGCCGAAGGGTGACCTGACACCGTGCGTTCCATGTGTAATAACGGACTACTAAACTAACTAAAAAAAGTGTATCTAAACAAAAGCCCCCACCAGTATTGAATGCTCCGTACACCCACTCAGCATAACCCAGCCTGGAGAGGAAAGGAACACAGAGGGCCCGCCCAACCTGTTTGTATACCTCTATGTTAAAAGGGCAACGAAGCAGAAAATGGTCCATAGTCTCCTCCTCACCTGCACATTCCTCCCGAGGACAACCACGATCCATCCCACTGCGGAATTTCAAATTGCCCCGAACATAGAGCCTCCCGTGGAAGCACAACCAGGCCAGATCCCTGAATTTAAGGGGGACTCTAGCCAAATTAATCAATCTTAACCCTTCCCTCAAAATTGGGCCTGGGCAATCCCTTAAGGCCAGTGGGTCATGAAAGACTTCACTCAAGACTCGGCTCATAAGGACTTTCCTCGGAGCGGATCTGAGATCTTCAGCCGACAGTCGCCACTGCCGCAGCAACTTCAGACACGGAGCGACATAGGCTGGGAGCTGACCACGATGACCCCTGAGATTCTTCACTTGGCCACCTTCTTCCCAAAGTCGCAGAAAAGGCCTAAACCAAGATCTAAACATGCCTGCCCATCCAGGAGGTTCCACTGCAAGCATACTACCAATGTTAAACTTGAGAAATAGCAGTGAAAAGAAAAGAACGGGGTTGACCATACCTAAGCCACCCTCCCTCCTGGATAGATAGGTGACATTCCTCTTGATGGGGTTCAGTCTGTTCCCCCACAGCATCTGGAAGAACACACTATAGATCCTAGCATAGAGAGACACTGGCAAGATGCAGACAGGGCTGACATACAAGAAGGCGGCTCACCCGGGATTCCCACTGGTACCCCACACAACATGCTGCTCTCTAGCCTCCTGATGAAGGGGTCGATTGCAAACACATAGAGCAGGGGACTCAGCGGACAACCCTGGCGCACCCCAGAACCAACCTCAAAGGACTGTCCAACCCAACCATTAACAAGAGGGAAGCTTTCTGCCCCCTTATACAAAACTTTTAACCAACCGACAAAACCACCCGGCAGACCGTACTTACTAAAGAGCAACCACAGGTACTCATGGTTGACACGATCGAAAGCCTTTGCCTGATCCAATGCCAGTAGATACTTTCCCCAGCCTGCAGCCCTGCACTGCTCCAAGGCCTCCCGGACAGCTAAAACCGCTGTGAAGGTGCTCCTACCCTGGATCGAACAGTGCTGATGGCGAGAAAGCAAAGACTCTGCTACTGCCGATAGGCGCCAGAAAAGTATCTTCGCCAGCACCTTTCTATCGACATTGAGAAGGCTGATGGGGCGCCAATTCTCAATCATCGAAGGATCTTTACCTTTTGAAAGAAGAATCACAGCTGAGTGTCTCATGGAAGGGGGAAGCACCCCCTCCGCAAGACAACTGTTAAAAACCTCTACCAAATGTGGGGCCAGAATAGACTTAAAGGCTTTGTAAAACTCAGCCGTCAGACCATCCGGTCCAGGTGACTTTTTGATGGCAAGCTGTTCAATTGCCCTCGTCACCTCTTCAACTGTGATCTCTTCTGTCAAATTCATCAAAGGGACATCTCCACCATTTAGACCTGGAATAGAGTCCAAAAAGCTTTCCATCTTGTCTCGGTCAAGCTCTTTCCTCCCAAGAAGTTCAGCATAAAAAGACCTCACGACCTCCAGGATCCCTGACCTGGACTTTGTCAAGGAACCTGTACTATCCTTAAGGCCAACGACCATCTTAACAGCTACACCCTGTTTGCAGTTCTGGTAAGGGTCAGGCGAGTGGTATTTCCCATAGTCCCGCTCCAGAACCAAAGAGGTATGCCGGTCATATTGACACTTCCTGAGGAGGATTTTCACTTCAGAGATTGCCCCAGGATCTCCTCCTCTCGAGACAAGAATATCCAGCTTCCTCCGCAAACGTTGGTAGGTCATGTATCTATTAAACTGTTTTTTATTGGCTAGGCCCCCGAAGAATCCAGCAATCCTCTTTTTGGTCAGCTCCCACCACTCAGCCTTGCTGCTACAAAAGTCCAGGATGGTTACCTGTGCCTGAAAGAATTCCTCAAAGGATTGTCTAACATGTTCTTCCTCAAGGAGAGTCGAATTTAATCTCCAGATGCCTTTGCCCCTCTGAGGGAAGTCTGAAGCATTCAAGACCACAGATAGCATACAGTGATCAGAGAACTCCACTGCCTGCACCACTGGGGGTGAGAAAGCAGAGGCCTCCTTCAAAAAAACCTATCTATTCTACTCTGACTATTACCTCGATGAAATGTGAACCCTGTGTCATCCGGAAGGTGCTTAATGTGCACATCCACAAGACCAGCATCCCTAACCATACTATTTAAAAAAACGCTATCATATCCCAGCCGGTCATTGAAGTCCTTCCTGTCCTTGGGCCTAGTCACAGTATTAAAGTCACCTCCAAAAACCACTTGCCGGGATGTAAAAAGAAATGGCTTGATCCTTGTAAAAAGGCATTTCCTGTCCCACTTTGTGTGCGGCCCATAAATATTAATTAGGCGCAGGTCCTGCCCTCCCACAAGAACGTCTAAGACCATACATCTCCCAATCTCCACCTCAATAACCCGCCGGACAGTTACCATGCCGGTTTTAAACAACACCGCCACCCCGCCGTAAGGCTCGGCCGCAAGAGACCAGTAAGATGGACCATACCTCCACTCTCTCTTGGCCATATGAATATCTGCCAAGGAGGTGAGCCTAGTCTCCTGCAAAAATAAAATTTCAGCATCTAATTGGCTGAACAAAAAGAAGGCCATAGAACGAGCTCTTACTGACTTAATACTGGCGACATTTATTGTCACCACTTTTAACGGAGGGGGAACCGCCATTTGGGTTATTGAGTGGATTGCTTCTTAGCTCCCCTCTGCTGCTCATCACCAGAAGCCTCTCTCTTTCTTGAAGCCTCCTCCAACTCCATTTCAATTTCTGAATTCTGCTCAGAAGAATCCCCAGATGAGGAGATATCCCAAGCAGAAGCCCTAGAACGGTTGGGGACAGACACTGGGGCATCCTGTCCCTGTTCCGTCCTCACCGTCTGTCTCTTCCGCCTCACAACCTTCCTTCTCTCCTCCAGGTACTGCAGGTCAGATTCAGAGATGCTTCCATCTCTTGTTTTCTTCTTCTTCTTTGAAGTATTCACAGAAGACTTCTTTACAGAGGAAGCCGCAGCAGCACCCTTTTTGGTACCCTCTACCACTCCTGGTGGGTGGGGGGCTTCTTTAAGGTCACACTTAGGAAGGGAAGATTTATCGGGAATAACTGACTTGGGGGGCACAGACTTGGAAGGTTCTGACACAAGAGGAGCAGGGACAGTAGGCTGGGGGGACACAGGGACAGACACAGAAGGAATACTTACAGATACAGGAGGGGTGGGCACAGGGACTGGGGAGGGATCCTGAACAAGACCAGGGGGGTCAGTCACCGCAGAGGAGGGTGGTACAACAGGGGCCTCATCCTCCATCCTGTCCAGCCTTAACAGATCATCTATCACCTCTCTATCCATATTATGCAAGGCTTCAGGACATCGGCTGTAGGGGTGGCCAAGGCGCAGGCACAGGTTGCACCTTATCGCCTGGGTGCAGTCCCTGGCCACATGACCCTGCCCCCGACACACTGAACAGATCAGAGCTGAACAAGAGGAGCTAAAATGCCCCTTTTCTCCACAGCGGTGACACAGTTTTGGCTGACCGGGATAAAAAATGGTCATCCTATCCCTCCCTATAAAGGCAGAGGAGGGCAGGTGACGGACAACATTCCCATCCCTAGCCAACCTGACCGTTACCGACCAACCCCCGGTCCAGATGCCACGCTCATCATAAATTTTATCTGGCTTGGTCAAAACATCCCCATAATTTCTCAACCAGACCTCTAAGTCCCGAGCAGGAACACTCTCATTTGTGAGGATAATAGTGATTTTCTTTACTGTTGACCTTTGGGAAACTGCCACTGGCACCAGACCTTCCCATTCGGGTCTTGACCTGCACCGAGCCATATAGCGTTCCCAGAACAGGTCAAGACCCTCTGGTCTGGTGAAACTAACCGTGTACTCCCGACTTCCAGCCACATGTATCAAGGCATATAGGTCATTAGCCCCAAAACCCATATCCAAGATCAGGTCCACAACCATACGCCGTGCTACAGGGACTGCACCACCTTCCCATTTAAGGAGGACTACGTTCCGCCTTGGACCCCCAGCAGGAGCCATAGACCCAAGACCAGATCCAATGGTGCTCATAGTGGCAGCCTGCAAGGGAAAACCCCGATTGGAAGCGGAGCTCCTCCTTGATTGTATTCCTGGCTTGATGATATTGCCAGGAGCACAGCTTACCACCTGTGCAAATGTAGGCTTATTAGGGCCAAGACCCCACACTGATGTCACATTATCAGGTACATTTCTATTATTATTTCCAGCTTGGCCTAAATCAGCAGCATTATCAGTTAAACATACAATGGTGGGTCCCACCACACCTGCAATGTTATTAGGTGTAGTTACTGTTTCTAATGCAGTACCAAATGCTTCCTGCTGCTGCGCTGTAGAGTCCTGGTTAGTTATTACTGAGACAGTTTTGGGCTCAGCAGAAGCAGGGTTAATCGGCTCTTCTGGGTTTTGTAGTTCCTGAGCAGAAATGTCATTTTTTAAACGTAACATTTTCTCAGCAGGCAAAGCATTGCTGAGCACAGGGGTATCATCCTGGGTGTCACTGGGAAAACCCTCATTATTAGGCAAGGTGCTAAAAGGCACAAAAACAGTTTTGTCTATTACCTGAGACTTGATAGCCTTTATCTTATCAGGTACATGATCCGGCAAGTCCTCCACACCACCAAACACCAGCTTATCTCCCTGTACTGGAGACTCCATTACCTGGATTACCTTTAGCATGCCTCCTGAGCCCTGAGATGGCAATGGGCTGCTTACCTCACCTTGAGGGGGAAGGGGGTCAGAACATGGGGTCTCCTCCTCCACCTCCATCTTTGCAAACCTTCGGTCGTTGCTAAACTTCTCCCTGAAGGGACCATCCCTGCCTTCCATCATGGCCACGATGGTTTCCTGATGTTCCACACGGACCTTAGCTAATTGGACCTCTGAATCCATGGATCCGCGGTTCTTGCTGAACAAGCCTTCACGCTGCTTTCTCAGGCGCTTTAAATCCGCTCTAAGCTTGTAGAGCTTGTCTCTTTCCTTATTGAGGACTTTGATCCCGGCCACCACTCGCTCCCGAATGGATCCAGCATCTTCATCCTCACCAGGTGCAGAGAGATCACCAACCACGGCTTGTCCAGGAGCAGGGGTGCCATCCATCCGACCAGGGGATGGCTGAGAGCCTCCAGCAGGAGAGGCCCCGCTGGCCTGCATGGCCTCCCCAGGAAGGAGCCAGCAGGGCTGGGAGGGATTTCACCTCACTCCCCTCTCAAACAGATCACCTGGAGCAGCAACAGACACACAGCCAGAGAACCTTGCAGCAGCCACACCCGAAGCTGAATGATGGGAAACGACTCCTCCCACTGACAGCAATGATGGGACACTATTCCTTTCCACTGATACCAATGATGGGACACTATTCCTCCCACTGACACCAATGATGGGGCACTTTTCCTTTCCACTGATACCAATGATGGGACGCTATTCCTTCCTTTGATACCAATGATGAGGCACTATTCCTCCCTTTGATACCAATGATGGGGCACTATTCCTTCCACTGACACCAAAGATGGGGCACTATTCCTCCCACTGATACCAATGATGGGGCACTATTCCTCCCTTTGATACCAATGATGGGGCACTATTCCTTCCACTGACACCAAAGATGCCCATTAGTAGAATATTTATAGGTTCTCCTGAGCATCCAGTTTCATCTTAAAGAGACTTTGTAGTCTGTTTAAAAATCTTTTTTTAAGCAGCAGGGGATGTTTGCTGAACTCAGCTTAGACCGAAGCTGGGGCAATGCGGCTCATCAATCACAAATACTCCGCCCAGCTTTACGATGCACATTGTATATTCCCAGCAGCATTTCATGGTCCGGAGACCAGGACGTGTCTTGTGAATCATCTCTGCAGCTTATTGGATAAACAACACAAAGTAAACACCATTAATAACATAATAATGATGCCGTAGAAGGGAACGCTGACAATCTCATCAGAAATGTTGTTGATTAGATTCGCCTCTACGGCAATTTTAATAGGCGTATCATTAATGCTCATTCAACACAAAAAGAATCAAGAAAACGAACGCTACTTCTTCTGTTTCCAAACTTTGGGCGGCTGATACAATGTATCACGTCTGCAGACTGTACGTCCTCAGAGAGACATACACTTTCCTCTACAGATCAAGGATTTATTCGTCTTTATTTTTTTTAAATTGGATTTATATTGAAATGTTAATAAAATGAACATTTAAGGCAAGGCTCGACAAATCCCAGGTGCCAGGTCGCCATGGCAACTAGAAATTGCATCCTGGTGCCCGGGCATTTGTCAGCCCCAGTGGTGTAGTGTGGGAAGGCAGCTGGGCACAACGTGAATCACGGAACAGGTGCCAGTGCCGTTATTGCTGGGCGGCCAGCAGGCATATGTCACTGTGCCAGTGTGTGTAAGACCGAGGGGTGGAGTGGGACGGGCGCTGTGAGGGCGGCGGGTTAAAGGTGGAGAGGGGCAGGACTGTGAAGAGTGGTTAAGGGGAGATGCAGGGCTGTAAGGAAGTAGGAAGGGTGGGTAAGGGGCAGGAGCACAGCTGACAGGGGCAGAGCAGAGGCCCTGGCGGGAACTTTCCCCTGTGTGGCTCTCAGTGAGACCATGGGGGTGTAGACTCCAGCCTCCTACTCCGGGCTTCTGGAGCTCCTCCTACAGAATTCACTGGGTGCGGGTCCGGGGGAGACAACCTCACTTCGCAGTAGTAACCAGTGGCGCTGAACAGGGTCAGCAATGGCCATGATCCGGACACCTCGCTGGGGACCCCCGGGCACTCCGGGTCCTCCCTGGACAGGTTCCGCCTGCGGCTCTAAGTCAGGTTTGGGGAGCCCAGGGGCCCGCTCCCCCCGGGCAACCCGGAGCTGTTGCAGCCTCATTGGTAACTCCCCATCACTGTGCAGCCTCTTCACTGGATATCAGTTAAGAAAGAAAATTACTTCTTTGCAAAGTTTTATAACAAATGAAGAAAAAGGTTTTGTTTGTTTTGTTTTTTTTTTGTCTTATTTCATGTACAGTATCTCACAAAAGTGAGTACACCCCTTACATTTTTTGTAAATATTTTATTCTATCTTTTCATGTGACAACACTGAAGAAATGACACTTTGCTACAATGTAAAGTAGTGAGTGTACAGCTTGTATAACAGTGTAAATTTACTGTCCCCTCAAAATAACTCAACACACAGCCATTAATGTCTAAACCGCTGGCAACAAAGGTAAGTACATCCCAAAGTGACAATGTCCTAATTGGGCCCAATTAGCCATTTCCCTCCCCAGTGTCATGTGACTTGTTAGTGTTACAAGGTCTCAGGCGTGAATAGGGAGCAGGTGTGTTAAATTTGGTGTTATCGCTCTCACTCTCTCATACTGGTCACTGGAAGTTCAACATGGCACCTCATGGCAAATAACTCTCTAAGGGTCTGAAAAAAAGTATTGTTGCTCTACATAAAGATGGCCTAGTCTATCAGAAGATTGTCAAGACCCTGAAACTGAGCTGCAGCACTGTGGCCAAGACCATACAGCGGTTTAACAGGACAGGTTCCACTCAGAACAGGCCTCGCCATGGTCGACCAAAGAAGTTGAGTGCACGTGCTCAGTGTCATATCCAGAGGTTGTCTTTAGGAAATAGACGTATGAGTGCTGCCAGCATTTCTGCAGAGGTTGAAGGGGTGGGGGGTCAGCCTGTCAGTGCTCAGACCATACGCCGCACACTGCATCAAATTGGTCTGCATGGCTGTCATCCCAGAAGGAAGCCTCTTCTAAAGATGATGCACAAGAAAGCAAAAAGAAAAAGAAAAGAAAGCAGAAAGAAAAGCAGACTAAGGACATGGATTACTGGAGCCATGTCCTGTGGTCTGAGGAGACCAAGATAAACCAATTTTTTCAGATGGTGTCAAGCCTGTGGCGGCAACCAGGTGAGGCGTACAAAGACAAGCGTGTCTTACCTAAAGTCAAGCATGGTGGTGGGAGTGTCATGGTCCAGCACTGGGGAGCTACAGTTCATTGAGGGAACCATGAATGACAACATATAATGTGACATACTGAAGCAGAGCATGATCCACTTCCTTTGGAGACTGGGCCGCAGGGCAGTATTCCAACATGATAGCGACTCCAGACACACCCTCAAGAAGATCACTGCCTTGCTAAAGAAGCTGAGGGTAAAGTTGATGGACTGGCCAAGCATGTCTCCAGACCTAAACCCTATTGAGCATCTGTGGGCATCCTCAAATGGAAGGTGGAGGAGGGGAAGGTCTCTAACATCCACCAGCTCTGTGATGTCATCATGGAGGAGGGGAAGAGGACTCCAGTGGTAACCTGTGAAGCTCTGGTGAACTCCATGCCCAAGATTGTTAAGGCAGTGCTGGAAAATAATGGTGGCCACACAAAATATTGACACTTTGGGCCCAATTTGAACATTTCCACTTAGGGGTGTACTCACTTTTGTTGCCAGTGGTTTAGACATTAATAGCTGTGTGTTGAGTTATTTTGAGGGGACAGCAAATTTACGCTGTTATACAAGCTGTACACTCACTACTTTACATTGTAGCAAAGTGTCATTTCTTCAGTGTTGTCACATGAATAGATAATAAAATATTTTCAAAAATGTGAGCGTGTACAAATTTTTGTGAGATACTGCATATATATATATATATATATATATATATATATATATACATATATATATATATATATATTGTGACAGAAAGTCAGGTAAATCTGTGGGTGTTGTCAAAGACGGGGGATACATTTCTGCCTTGTTTAGACAATTCACCAATTACTATCAGGGGTTGGCTGCGGAGGTAGACAGAAAGGTTTAAGGACGTTGGAAAGCTTCAGCTATTCAGAATGAGGCAATTAAGGCCTCTATATGTTATCCAGAGGATGACTACTGATTGCTGCATCCTGAGGCTTTTTGCGTTAAGGAAAGCAGTGAGCTGAGAGACTTTTGAAGGTGAGGGGGTGTTGACTTTTTCTGTGTGAAAAGACAACGTGAAAAAATTTGTTTGAAATCTTTGCAAATTTATTAAAAATAAAAAATGAAAAAAATTCCATGTTCATAAGTATTCACACCCTTTGCTCAATACTTTGGTGAAGCTCCTTTGGCACCAATTACAGCCTCCAGTCTTTCTGAGTATGATGCTACAAGCTTGGCACTCCTATTTTTGGGCAGTTTCTCCCATTCTTCTTTGCAGGACCTCTCAAGCTCCATCAGGTTGGATGGGGAGCGTCGGTGCTCAGCCATTTTCAGATCTCTCCAGAGATGTTCAATCGGGTTCAAGTCTGGGCTCTGGCTGGGCCACTCAAGGATATTCACAGAGTTGTCCAGTAGTCACTCCTTTGTTATCTTGGCTGTGTGCTTAGGGTCGTTGTCCTGTTAGAAGATGAACCTTCACACCAGACTGGAAGTTTTCATCAAGGATGTCTCTGTACATTGCTGCATTCTTCTTTCCCTCCATCCTGACTAGTCTCCCAGTTCCTGCTGCTGAAAAACATCCCCACAGCATGATGCTGCCACCACCATGCTTCACAGTAGGGATGGTATTGGCCAGGTGATGGGCGGTGCCTGGTTTCCTCCAGACATGATGCTTGCCATTCAGACCAAAGTTTTCAATCTTTGTTTCATCAGAGCAGAGAATTTTGTTTCTCATTGTCTGAAAGTCCTTTAGGTGCCTTTTGGGAAACTCCAGGCGGGCTGTCATGTGACTTTTACTGAGGAGTGGCTTCCGTCTGGCCACTCCCATACAGGCCTGATTGATGGAGTGCTGCAGAGATGGTTGTTCTTCTGGAAGGTTCTCCTCTCTCCACAGAGAAACTCTGGAGCTCTGTCAGAGTGAAACATCCCCCACAGCTACATTTTATCCTTTGTAGTAAATTAATTACGCGTAAAAATCCCGCCGCCGATAATACGTCATTTTTATTAATATTAGTCGCTTAAAAAGCCAGAAGAACGTCAGAGGCGATATGTAAGGAAGAAATACGTTCCCTATCACACACAGTACAGGGATCATTATTACACTGCTAATGATACAAATGATAGTACATAGGAGAGGATATGACTGATCACTTCTTCCTAGAACAGAAACCTATTAAACCCCCTGCCTACCGGGCACTGCCACCCCCTTCCTGCCCAGGCTAATGTTCAGCTTTCAGCGCTGTTGCACTTTGAATGACAATTGCGGACATGCAACACTGTACCCTTATGAAATTGTTCTTATTTTTTTTTCACACATTATTTTTCTTTCGGTCGTATTTATTCACCACTGGGGGTTTTATTTGTTGCTTAAAAAGAAAAAAAAAACAAAAAACGAAAATAAAAAAAAAAACAAAAAAAAAAAAAAACAAATTTTTTTTTGTTTCTGTCAGTACATTTTGTAAATAAGTATTTTTTCTCCTTTGCTGATGTGCGCTGATGCGGTGCCACTTATGGGCATGGATGAGGCGGCACTGAAGGGCACTGATTAGGAGGCATAAATATGCTGCACTAGTGGACACTGATAGGTGGCACTAATAGGCGGAACTGATGAGCACTGATAGGTGGCACTTATGGGCACTAATAGGCAGCACTGATGGGCAATGATAGGCAGCAGGGATAGGTGGAACTGATGGGCTGCATTGATGGGCATTGATAGGTGGCACTGATGAGCAGCACTGACAGGTGCCACTGATGGGCACTAATAGGCAACACTGATGGGCACTGATAGGTGGCACTGATGAGCAGCACTGATAGGTGGCACTGATGAGCAGCACTGATAGGCAGCACTGATAGGTGGCACTTATGGGCACTAATAGGCAGCACTGATGGGCAATGATAGGCAGCAGGGATAGGTGGAACTGATGGGCTGCATTGATTGGTATTGATATGTGGCACTGATGAGCAGCACTGACAGGTGGCACTGATGGGCACTAATAGGCAACACTGATTGACAATGATAGGCGGCACTGATGGGCACTGATATGTGGCACTGATGAGCAGCACTGATAGGCAGCACTGATAGGTGGCACTTATGGGCACTAATAAGCAGCACTGATGGGCAATGATAGGCAGCAGGGATAGGTGGAACTGATGGGCTGCATTGATGGGCATTGATATGTGGCACTGATGAGCAGCACTGACAGGTGGCACTGATGGGCACTAACAGGCAACACTGACTGGCAATGATAGGCGGCACTAATGGGCTTCACTGATGGGCACTGATAGGCGACACTGATATGCAGCACTGATGAGCAGCACTGATAGGCGGCACTGATGGGCACTGTTATGTGGCACTGATGAGCAGCAATGATAGGTGGCACTGATGGGAACTAATAGGCAGCACTGATGGGCAATGATAGGGGCACGGATAGGTGGCACTAATGGGCACTGATGAGCAGGCAGTGGTGGGAATTGAGGGCAACACTGACTGACATCACTGATGGGCACTGATTGGTGTCACTGATGGGCACTTTTGGGGCTGCACTGATGATCACTGCCCTGATTAGCTATACATGTCTCCCCTGCGAGGAGATGCCGCTGATCAGCTCTCCTCTCCTTAAACTCTGTCAGTGTGAGGTGAGGAGAGCCGATAAACGGCACTTCCGTGTTTACATGTGACCGGCTGTGATTGGACACAGCTGATCACATGGGTAAAGAACTGAGCTATTGGCTCTTTTCCAATATCGGGGTCGTGCTGTGTCCTAAGTACATGGGGCGACCGTGATCGCTACGCTGCGTACCCCTGCGGCTGCGCAAGAGCAGCAGCACTGGGAAGAAGTCATATTACATTGTCCAAGAAAGAGAGGGGATCCCATCCGCCATCATTTTACTATAGAGCGGGCGGGAGGGGGTTAGAACCGGTCAGCAAACACAATGTACATGCATGAAGTGGAGTGGATTTACACTGATCAGCCATAACATTATGTCAGATAAAGTGAATAACATTGATTATTTTGTTACCGTGACACCAGAAAGTGGGCAGAATATATTGGGCGGCAGGTGAACATGTTGTCCCTGAAGTTGATGTGTTGAAAGCCACTTCAGCTCCAGGAGGTTTTACCCCCTTCATATTTTTTTTTTTGCTATTCACCAATTTAACTGGTAATTGCGCGGTCATGCAACACTGTACCCAAATGAAATGTATATAATTATTTCACACAAATAGAGCTTTCTTTTAAAGGGTAACTCCAATTTAGTGGGGGAAAAAAGCAAATAAAGAAAAAACAATACAGCGTATACAATTGTGACACAAATCATACTGTAATTGAATGTTATTAAAAATTCCCTTTCCTTTTCAATCTGCAGCTGTTGTAATTTTCTGAAAATACAATGCAATATGGCCGCCTGGAGCTGTTCTGTACACAGAATGTATACTGACCACACCCCCAGAAACATCATTTCCTGCTTGTGTGATTGGCTCACCTATTTTCCCAGAAGTCTGCACTAAGATACAAGTCAGATTTCTGGCATCCCCTGCAACACAAATGTAATTTTTGGTGAGATACTCCCAATAGGAACACGTCTAAAGGGATGCAGGCCCAGCAGATTTCCTCATTAGAGCCCTGCAGCTGCCACAGCTGATAGATAATTATGAAACCACTCCCATTAGATCCACTCAGCACAGAGGAACAAACAATGATTTCTTCAGAATAACAAAAGGTAGAAATCTGCAACAAAGTTTGTTACAATCCCTGCAATGTACAGAGATCACCCAGAGGGGAATGTTTTCTTCTCAACAAAAGTGGAGTTACACTTTAAAGGTATTTGATCACCTCTGGGGGTTTTATGTTTTATTATTTAGAAGAAAAAAGATTTTGTGCATTAATACGATGTAGGCGGAGTCAGAGATGATTGACACTAGCTTTGATTTTTGCTTTACAGATATTAGCAATTACATTTGATATATTTAATACTGATTTACATTAAAACTACGTTTTTTTTATGAGTTTCTTAGTGAATGTTATCAATTAGCATATTATATCCCTCCCCCATAGTGTTTAGCAATAGCAGGACATGGTGGAGGAGGGACGGAGTGGGCTGTCATTTACTACTTTGTATACGCCCACATGTGTGACTCTATAGTAACATGAGCTGACAGACAGGAAAAAGGAGAAAATGAAGAGCTTAGAAAGGAACTGAAACTGGAGCATGCTTCACAGAGGACACCAGCTGGTTTACACAATCTCATTCTCAGGCTGCAGTGGGGACACAGAGAAGATAGGAGGGAAAGCTGAAGGCAGGATCAACCAGATTTATTTCACTCCACACAAAACAGATGCTTTAGTGGCATTGTAAGTTTGCACACTCTGGTATATAGCATGTCATGAGAGTTTTTCATAGTCTGGATTTAATGACAGATTAGATTAATTAAACGCCCCCAAACAAGAATAAAAATAATGGTAGTTTCAAATTTCTATGTCACATGATACTAGCACAATGGTTTATCAAGCGCAAATTTTCAGTAAAAAATACACTTAAAGGGTGACTCCAGTTATGTGGGGAA